>NW_024081538.1:591814-687684 GCF_003009895.1 Hyaena hyaena
CAGGAGGCAGGCAGGGAATGTAAACTAAGAAGTCAGGAGGAAGCAGACCTAAAGGAGAAACCTGCTGCTCCAGTCCACTGTTGCCAAGCACGAATGGGCTCAGGGTAGTCAGTTTCATTTTCCCAAGGAAACATGAAATCTAAAAGTTTTTAATGGAAAATCTTCCAACCAACGAAGACTAGCACGTGCAGATTACTACGTGAATGTGGGCTACATTCAGCCTCCGATAACTGGCTTGTCATGTTAGTCACTACTGGAAGAACACTGTCATCGCAGAGCCCGAAGTGGGCCTGAACCCACCAACTGAGCCATGAGATCATTACCTGAGCTGAAGTCAAGAGTCGGAAACTAAACAGACTGACCTACCCAGGGGCCCCTCTAATTTTTAAAATATGGCTAATTTTTAAAATTAATTATATTCCCTGTCCTGTACTTTTCATCTTGGTGCTTAATTATTTTATAACTGGGAGTTTGTTACTTGTTAGTCACCTCTGTCTACTTCCCTTATCCCCTCCCCACCTTCCTCTTAACACCCATCAGTTTGTTCTCTATATTTAATAGTCAAAGTTGATTTTGTTTGTTTCTTTTTTTGGCTTATTTATCTTTTTTAAATTCGACATATAAGTAAAATCATATAGTATTTGTCTTTTCTTATTTCACTTAGCACGGTACCTTCTAGTTCCACCTGTGCTGTTGCAACTGGCAAAATCTCATTCTTTTTATGGCTGAGTAATGTTCCATCGTGTGTGTGTGTGTGTGTGTCTGTATGTATTACATCTTCTTTATCTGTTCATCTATTAATGGACTCTTGGCTTGCTTCCATATCTTGGCTACTGTAAATGATGCAATAAACATAAGTGTGCATATATCTTTTAGATTAGTGGGTTTTTTGTGGGTTTTTTTGGGGGGAGGAGGTTAGAGTTTTTGTTTGTTTACTTGTTTTGCTAATTGTTTTATAACTACAACAAACTAGCATGGAAAAAAAAGGAAAGAGAAAAAACAACAACAACAAACAAACCCTAGTACAGACAGTGCCCTGTACAAAGCAATGTAATAATTGTCCAGAGGTCATAGTGTTTTCTTAGCAAGGCTGATGATTCCATTCTCCGGTATTTGGAATTTAGGCTGCAGCCCATATTTTATATTGATCACAACAGGCATGGCACAGCCCAAGCTTTTGATCAGGTTTGAACAGGTGAATGATCACTTGGCCCAGGTAGAAGTCGATTCAGTGTTTGGTTTCATGTATCACTTACTCTCCCAGGTTTTCTTCATGGTGTACTGCTGGATGGGGATGTACTTTTTGTCAAACTCTATCTCTGCATAGGTTGTAAGATCATCTATGCTGTATTTATCCAGCAAGTCCTGTTGCACATCCTCTGACATGCCTGTGTTTTCATCATGCTTTTTTTTTTTTTTTAAATCCCACATGGTTACAGTAGAGCTGAGGCTGGCTGACTTCAACCATCTAGTGGAACGTTGAATTATTATTTTTTTGGGGGGGTTTGCTTTGCTTATTACACCTGGAAAATACTTTGTCCAACTGTCCATTCAGCAGAACAGTTACTGGTTCCAGACTTGATACTGAATTCGAATTACAATTCGAATCAAATGGAAGTTCTAACTGTCCATTGTCTCTAAGCCAAAGCAACAAGAGGGATAACATTGTGTATTGGTATTCATTTGCCTTCCTATTGGCTTTGTGTATGTCAGGTGATTAGAAAGCCTTTTGGAGCATCATATTTCTGGTGCCTAAGTTATCAAGTGCAGAGTTTATTAGCAACCCATGGCCTCTAACATCATAATGGACAAGCTACATATCCATCAGTCCTTCTCCTTTCCCGTTCTCACTGATCTAGATCAGGTTTCATATGAATCACCTAGGGATTTTATTAAAATGCAGATTCTCATTCCGTAAGTCTAGGGTCAGGCTTGAGAGTCTGTTTCCCAGAAAATCTCGGAAGGTGTTGATGCTGAAGGTGCAAGGACCATACTTTGTCCGAAAGGATCATAGACAATGTTACAGTCTCTGGCTCAAGGATCACTTGGGCTCTTCTTACTATTCAGTGTTGTTGTTTTATTTCACTCTCTTTAGCTTCTTCTTCCATTCTTCTCTTGAACTATTCCAGAAAGTGTTGAGCTACATTTCGCCAGCTCCCCTGAAACAACCATAAATCTAAGCATACATCTTCCTTTTTCCCTGAAAGAGCAGAAATTTATAGAGGTCTATGGTCAAAGTATCTCCCTCCAGATAAGGCTTTTTTTTGCTTTTGTCTTTTACCCAGAGGCCACTTTAATATTGGAGAGATGGAATTTGAGACTGTTTTCTGCAGAACTTAGGCAATTTAAAGGAAGAAGTGATACCTTGCCAGTTCACCCTTGCCTTGTAGCCCTTTCGTGTTCCAGCTTATTATTTGGGGAGGATCTTACGTCAGACCCTTCACCTTTTGCAGACTCTGGGTTCTTATTTCTGTCCTCCTTGCTCATTGAGGCTGTTTGAAGGAGAGTTGAATTTTTTTCTGAATCAGCAAGTGCTCTCAGCGCAGAAGCAGCTTGCAGTTCTCATCTCCCTTCACTGTATTTTCAGGTCTAATGCACACTCATATTTTTTAAATGCATTTTGAATTCTTATCAAGAAGGCTTGTCCAAGTCAGCTAGCTGGCTATTTTTGAAAGTAAGATATGTGTAATTACCTTTTAAAATATCTGTGTCTCCCTACTACACTATATACTCATTTTACGAACAAGAACTGAGTCTCCTTTGTATATCATTATATTTCTAATATGCACACATAGTAGGTGCTCAGAATGGTTGCTGAATGAAGGAAGCCTCAGCCTGGAGACCATCTCTGGCTGGTAAGGCAGACAATCAAGTGAGCAAGAGAGATGATTCCAAGATGGGCTTCTAGACCATCTAAAGCAAAATGGCGATCTACAAGGTAAGAGCTTGGTTCCGGTGGCTGTCAGTTCATCTTTCCTCAGGATGCATTTGAGAATGGAATAAAACCCATAAGATGACAAGAGAGAAACTGTATTGTTCTCAGAAGGAGACTTTCCTCTGTGGAAAATCTAATAGCTTCTGTTTTAGTCTTTAACTATGTATGATTAAAAATATCCACCACTTTCTGTCAAGAATGGCAAAGAAATCCATAAAAGACCATGGTTATCTACTTCAGAGTATCATTTAGTAGATGTGTACAACTACTCTTTCTTCTTTGAAGAACTCAAATGTTGAATCTGTGGTTGGTAGGTCTTTGGTCTAAGGGATGATGAGCATAACTTATGAGAAAAATAAACCTCTGGTGGCGGGTGTAAATGACTCAAAAGTTAGGCTGGAGCCTGGCTCATTGACTCATTTCTACAGTTTAACCATTTGCAAAACAGACCTCGGATGACTGTTGCAGTGTTGTATGGCTGTTGGTTTTCAAAAGTTTGAGATCCCTGCAGTAAATGGAAAACATGATATATTATTATTATAGGCAGGTTATGGACCATCTGCCAAAAGCAGACACTGATCTTTTTATATGAGCTGTAAGTTGAATGGGGGAAGACATGGGAAGCCTCAGGCAGGATTATATAAAATCCTTTCCATCCTTCGCGTACTCATCAATAATTAACCTGGCAAATCTAGGGCTTGGATGGAATAAAATTAAACATTTCCCACATGGCTCCTGAAATGGTGAACAATAAACTTCTTGCCCTGTGATTTGAAGTCAAGGCATCTAGCCCTAACTGCAAATAAAACATGATAAATTGATAATGATAAAGACAATTTATTATTAAATCATACTCTAAAATCAGAATAATGAGAAGTGCTTTCATTATATCTTTTTCAATATCCTAATTTATTTCTCTTCTCTTTGTCTGCTTGGAATATTTCTTGGACAATAAAGGACTACATGCCATTTTCCACTTATTATACTTTTGGGTTAGCTTGTTAAAGAAAGTATATGTACTTCCAGTATACTAAGAGTATTATCCAAATTCTGAAAGTAGCCATAGGATATACCACCCTGTGAGTCTGTTTTCTTTAGCAGGAACTATCTTTTACAATTAGAATGGAAGATAGTTTGGGGAATCTGGGTGGCTCAGTCAGTTAAGTGTCCGACTTCCAATCAGGTCATGATCTCATGGTTTGTGGGTTTGAGCCCCTCATTGGACTCTGTGCTCACAGCTTAGAGCCTGTAGCCTGCTTTGGATTCTGTGTCTCCCACTCTCTCTGCCCCTCCCCTACTCACACACACTCTCTCTCTGTCTCTTAAAAATAAATAAATGTTAAAAAAAAGCTTAAAAAAAGAAATGTAAAATAGTTTAATGTAAGTGAGGAAAGCAGTCGGTATAAGTTTCAGGTTGGGTTATGTTTGAATTCTCTCTTGTTATTTGTTGGTTAAATGACCTTAAGAAATTGAAATAACTTTCTTGAATCTCTGTATTTTCATTAATAAAATGGACAAAACAGTAGTTACATGACAAAACTGTCAGAAGAGTTAATGAAAATTAAAAAATATATAGGAGACTTAACAGAGTGCCTTAGTGATACATTAAACACAATATTTATGGGTTAAAAATTGTATCATTATAGGCTTCCTTAACCTCAAAGAAGTTCTTCCCTTATTTCTCTCTTATAGAAGGCCTCCACAAAACAACCTAATGTCTGTTTTGCATTATTCACATTTTTAACCTGAAGATATCATTTAGTAATGCATTTAATGTCTGTTGGTTGAGCATTCACAATGTATACTAGATATGATGGGAAGGCAAGAGAAATAAAAACATTACATTACTTGAAAAACGCAGTTCTGAAACACTTCGCCAAAGAAAGCAAGACTATAGGCAAATAAATGTTAAATGAGTAAGATTTTCAAATATTGATTGAGAACAGTAGCAGCTTCAGAATAGGAAAAGGTCTTCTGCTGGTCAATTGGTTTGCCCTGGGGAAATGCATAGTTGGTTAGGGGTGAGGGGACAATCTTGACACATAGAGGAAGAATGGAAACTGAAGGGAAAGTGAGCATGGCATTTTCAAGGTCACTGAAGCACCCAGATTTACCTGTGTGGCTATTTCAGAAGAAAAATGGCACGAGGATCACCGATGTGGAAAGGATAAGGAGGGGATGTATTTTATTGATGTTAGTTTCTCCTATACAGAAGTAGGTCTTGCTACCTTGTATTAGTTAACTGCCTACTTTACTAAAAAGACATGTGTGTGTGTGTGTGTGTGTGTATGTGTATGTGTGTGTGTATAATGACTCAAACATTATATGTATATGTATTTCTTCCCTCATTTACAAACTGTCCCAGGGAAGGTGGTCTAGGTAGGGAAAGGAAGGCAGAATTCTGCACATAGTCATCCAGGAAACCCTCCCAATGGAATCCACCCAATGGTTCTGCCGTCTTCAATCCATATAACCTCTGATCTCCATCTTTCTCACTCATGGAGGTGTACATACCAGAATTCCTTTGGTTGGTCCTGGAAGTAGGACATTTACATCCGGTGAAGCTGGATCCCAGGGCTAGACAGAACTGCAGGAGAAGCTGGCAACTGTGTGTAGCTACTTGCCCCAAACAGTGATGTTGGTGAAGAATTAGTATTATTCATTCTAATATGAGATATAAATCAGTCCATACACATACTATATATCCTGTTATTATTTTTTTCTTAAGCATGTCTTTTCCATGTATCCAGAATATCTCCTTGGTTTTGGTTTAGCAGGTTTGGGTAAACATGCCCTGAATTCGTGTTCTTCAGTAGAAGACTCTTATTTTTCTAGATTTCACCCCTTCAGTCTTCTAGGTTAGAGTGATTTTTATGTCTTCTTTTCTTTGATTTACTGTGATTCTCTAAATCTATTACACATTTTCAAAATGCAGTGGCCAGACTTGTATACCATAGTCCAAATGCAGATAGGCTACCATTTTTGAACAGAATAAATCTGTGGCTTTTACTTTTTTTTTTTTAATTTTTTTTAATGTTTTATTTATTTCTAGGAGAGAGAGAGAGACAGCGTGAGCAGGGGAGGGTCAGAGAGAGAGGGAGTCACAGACGCTGAAACAGGCTCCAGGCTCTGAGCTGGCAGTCAGCACAGAGCCCGACGCGGGGCTCGAACCCACGAACCGCGAGATCATGACCTAAGCGAAAGTCGGACGCTTAACCGACTAAGCCACCCAGGCGCCCCTTACTTTTTTTCTTAAAAAAAATAATTTCTGATGATGGCAACTATGTTGCTGACGCCTTTGGCTTCAGCTTCAAAGAAAAGTCTACGTGGATTCCCAAGTGCCTCTTTCTTGTCTTCAGTCTTGTAATGCTGACATTAAAATCTTCTATCCTTTCAAAGTAGTACTTCTCAACCCAAGCTCTATAATACAATCATCTGGGGAGCATTAAAAATACAAATGCCACGCCCCTCCATCAAGATTTTGATTCAATTTGTCTGCGATGAGGGCCAGTTATTGACCCTTTTCAAAATATCTATAGATAAACATAATATTCTCTCAGGGTTTTGACTTATTGTTGAAAGAGTAACTTGTGAGTTTTTTGCAATTATACTTGATATATCCCGATTGAAATTCATGTATTCTTTCTCTGCTTGTAGATGGACAAGAACAAAACTTTCTAAAGATTTCTCCCATTAGCGTGGAATTAGCATATGGGAAAACGATGGGACTCTCTGAAAACCATTACAGACTTTACACTAAAGCCCATATGATAATAATGACAGAAACATAGATGTTATAAGTCCTTTGTCCTCCAGCCCCTGTGCATACACATCATATGTATATACTTTTATAATATATACACATCATGTTGCTTATACTTTTAATGTATATCAACTTGGATATAAAGCTCTACATATCTTTCTGTGCCACTCCTCACCTCTATCCTCCCTCAAAGAATCCATTATGTGTAAATTCCTTAGTAATGTGAATTTTCCTGGAATTTGCACGAGGGAGATGAAGCTGGGCTTTACATTGCACAATCCACAGAAACCACCTTGAATCCTCAGGGACATGTCAGTCCTGCAAAGGCCCCCTAAGCCACATCACCACTAGAGGGTAGCAGTGAGGACATTTCTAATTCTCCTTTCCACATCATAAGCGGCATCAGGTTCCTTTCATCCCTTATAGGTTTCTCTACTTTTGACTTCGAATCCATGCTACTCAACCAGTGCATATTGCTCTCTTTATTCTGCAATACAGAGCAATTCGGAGAAAGCCCTAACTTCTCGCAAGGTCTGAACTCCAGTCCATTGCCAGGGTAGGCAGAACTGAGCATCCTCTAGCTGCTGTGATTCTGATTCCTTTAAAGGATAATGCAAATATTAACAGGTTTAACTAGGTAGATGTTAAAGACACTGTGATATAATGTATACGTTTTGTATCATATATTTTTTTTTAATTCTAAAAATATTATCGAACATCTAATCCCAAGGATCTGTAAATTGGTAATCTAGCCACCATCTTGAGTAGGGCCTTAAGAATGCCTCCTCCCCCGGAAGTTTCTCCAATAAATACATTGGTCTTTCTCAGAAGCATTCTCATGCATAAGTTTTTCATCTTTTTATATAACTTTATACTTGGAGAGCATTACATAGTTGAAAAATGATCTTCCCATAGATTTTCTTGTTTGAGCCTTTCATGAAACAAGTATGTAAGTATTCAGCATAATTGGGCTCTCTCCCATTTATAGTTTAGAAGGGTGGTATTTGGAAATTTTGAACAAATAACTCAAGTCCATCTGGACAGTAAATGGGAAAACAGTCACTAGAAGCAAAAGAGTGAAAAAGGGAATTTTGAAAGATTATGCATAATCATAATGTGGAAAAACTGGAATATCGGTTAAATAGCTTGACTGAAACCCCCAAAATTTAGTGAATTAAAATAATAATTATTATAATAACTATTATTCTAGTTCCTGATTCTCTTGGTTGATTGGGCAGTTCTCCCGGCTTCACCTGGCTCAGTGATGTGACTGTAGCCACCAGAGAAGCCATCTGAAGCAGGGTTCTCCAGTGCGACTCATCAGGGCCTCAGCGGGGATTGCTGGAGATAGGGGCAGCTGGGCTCCTCTCTTCATGGGGTCTTACCTCCCGGGCCTCTTTAGAGCATGGTGGTCTGTGACCATGAAGGCTAGACTGGAAGGCTAGCCTAGGACATTACATGCCTATACCACTACGTTCTCTTGATCAAAATAAGGTATGGGTTCAGTTCCAGTCAAAGGGTGAGGAAACAGTATCTCCTGATGGGAAGCACTGCACTCCTACTTTGAAGAGCAATGGACACAGGGAGGTGGGGTTCATTTAGGACAAGTATTGTAACAATCTACCACAACTGTGCGGATATGTTTCTTGGTTTAAAAGTGCATTCACATCTTTTTCTAATGTAATTATGACAAGAGCCCAGAGAGGTAGTATATTATTGTCTCCATTTTTACAGTTGAGGAGCCTCGCGTTCTAAAAATCCAGTGACTTACTAACCCAAATAGATGTTAGATGGCAGAGCGGCTGGGACTTAAAACCAGGCATTGTCAATCAAAAAATCATAAAAAATAGGACACACACACAAGTCTCCATTTTCCAAAGAGTAGGGAGTAGGTTCACAATCCTAAAGTCTGTTTATGAAACAGGTGAATACATTCTATGGAAACCAACTTTACAACAAACTATTAAAAAATAAATAAATACAACAGGTGAATACATAACGCTGAATCATCTACGTTATAACCTCATGACTCGTTAGTGACTGTCACCTTAAAAAGTAATAGTGTAAAGTGGCATAATAACTAAATCCATTTTATTTATTTATTTTTTAAGTTTATTTATTTATTTTGAGAGACAGAGTGAGCAGGGGAGGGGCAGAGAGAGAGAGGGAGAGACAGAATCCCAAGCACTGACCCTGACGGTACAGAGCCTGATACAGGGCTGGAACTCAGGAACCGTGAGATCAGGACCTGAGCCGACACCAAGAGTCAGAGGCTTAACTGACCGAGACACCCAGGTGCCTCTATTTTATTTTCTTTTTGAGAGAGAGAGAGTGCGAGAGAACGCATGTGCAGGATGGGCAGTGTGAAAAGGAGAATCTGAAGTAGGCTCCAGAACCAGTGCAGAGACCAGCGAGGGACTCTATGTCATGACCATGAGATCATGACCTGAGCCAAAATCAAGAGTCAGCTGCTTAACCCACTGAGCCACCCGGGTGCCCCTATTCTTAATATTTTATACATCCTGTGTCTATAGGAACATATTTTAAGTACAATTAACTTTTTCTTTTATTTTAAATTACATTTTGCCAGGGAACAAAAAAATCCACAACTGCCTGATAGTCCGGATGTCACAATTCAAAAATAAATTTATCAAACTTTTTTTCTCAGAAATACTTCTCATGTTTTTTTACTCAAAATTGAGAAGGCAGTTCATAATCAACTGTAATCTCACTTGAATTTCCTCCACTGTAGCTGCAAATCTCATTCTAAAGCAAAGCTAACAAAAATGGCTTCGAGCTGCAATTGAGCAGCAGATCAACCACAGTGAAAGACGAAGCTGATCCTTAAACCACTGCAGGTTCCTGCTCCACTAAATTAACTCAATTTTCTCTTACCTTCTATTAGAGAAGGAGCATTAAAAAAAAAAAAGTATGTGCCTATACAAAAATGATGTCAGATTGTCTATAGTTACACAAACATGAATATATACATCCATGCATGCACTGAAATGCATGGTCTTTTAAATTTAGAAAGTATAAAAATCACTCACCAAATTAACATGAAATCACTATCAGGCTATATATGCCATGCCACTTATTTTTTTCTTTCAGTTTCTTCATAGGCATTTGTTACAATTTTGCTTACCTCACTTAACCCGCTGCATTATGTTTGTTGTTTTAAAAAATGACTAGACATAATGATTGGTGCTCTTACACCATAAAGAAAAATCTACAAATTCATTATGGAAAATATGCAAAATTAGAGACAAAAAGTAAGATTACTAATTAAATATACATTAAAACTTTGGATTGTGAGTAGCCTGTTCTGCGAGTGTTCTGCAAGATGGACAAACATTTCTAATAAATTTTAACTTGATAAATGAGTGATGTCTTGTAATACAAGTAAGGACAGGAGTTCAAGTGTTCCATGATCACAACTGAGCCAATGGTTCTCGAAATTTGCTTTGATCTATGAGTGCTTTGAATTACAAGCATGTTTCTGGAATGAATTATGCTTGTAAATCTAGGTTTTACTTCTACAGGTTTTGTTTGTTGGTTTACTTATTTCCTGTTTCTTTCTATGCATTTTAGTAGTTTAATTTTCTTTGCATAATTGTGATCACATAACTTTAAGACAATTTATCCTATGTGTACTTTGTGAAATTTTCCCAAAATGAACTCTTTAAAAGCATTATTTTACATTAATATTTTCATAAAATACAATCATCTGGTTGCACCAGATTTAACTTTTCTGTTTTTGTTTATTGGGACAGTAATCCCTTCTTATTTATTGCTATTATAATTTTTTTTAACGTTTATTTATTCTGAGAGACAGAGAGAGACAAAGCATGAGCAGGGAAGGAGCAGAGAGAGAGGGAGACACAGGATCCGAAGGAGGCTCCAGGCTCTGAGCTGTCAGCACAGAGCTCGATGTGGGGCTTGAACACAGACTGCGAGCTCATGACCCGAGCGGTAGTCGGACACTTAACCGACTGAGCCATCCAGGCGCCGCTATTTATTGCTATTATAAATAATACTCAAGCGAACATTTTTTTCCACAATCATTTTTGTAACTCAGTCTCTTTAGGACTGATTTCCAGAAGTGTATCACGGATTATGACTTTTTTTTTTAAGGCTATTCATAATTATTGCTGAATTATCTTCCAGAAAGGTGGAATCTATTTATACTCACAAATTTAGTTATGAAAGGGCCTATTTTACAAAATGCTCACTAGCACTATTATAATGGTTTTACTATGGATATAATGGGCATTTAATAAATAACCCAATATTAAAATAATTAGTTACTAAATAGAATTTAATAAATACATGCTATTATTTTTAATTGAAAGATTAAATTAAATTATACAAAAATTGTTTAATTGTAAATTTTTAAGACTATACATTTTTCTATATTGGTGAAAACGATTTTAAGTTTCATTTTTGCAAGCCCTGAACTTACTCAAGTATTGCGCATATGACACACAAGGTGGTCTATTTGATTTTGTCCTAGGTTGAGGGGTATCTGCATGGACCATGGGTAGACTGGGGAATTTCATTCCAAGGAATCATTACCTAGTGATTTAGTTGTTAATTATCACATTTTTATTTGCTCTAATCTACCAAGATAGAAACTACCTGGGACAGGGAGGCAAGAAATAGACAATAGAAAAGATCTGGTTTTCTAGTGTTGAGAAGCCATTTTAGAAAGACATAATGGTATACAACAGTGGAGGTGTTCATAAATTGATTACTTTTATGACCTACCTATCAAGCTGAGTGAATTGGAGCTAAACTCTCAGCTTGTTAAATTAATCTAAATTCAATTTACAGTAAGTTTAATAATGAGCAGGGAACAACAAAGATTTTGAATATAGCACCATTATTAGTTAATTTGCAGAATGAAACTAATTGTGATATTTTTCCGGATAAGCAAGGAGAAACTCCATAAAGTTATCTATAGCATTTGAATTCTCATCTTTGTACTCTCAGAATTCTGAGAATTCACATACAAGTAAAGCACCTGGCTTCTGCTCTTGTGTTTTTCTTTAGATCTGAAACACCTCCCAAGCACAAGCAACTGTTAAGCCCGAATGGAAGACTGAAAACTTAAAACATTTTTAGAAACTCACAGGTATCAAGATCCTAAAGGCAAAATCATGTTAAAAAGTCAACAACCAAAAATGTTTCCCACTTGTTTCACCGTGCATTTACTCTTTCTACTACACATCCCATTTCCCTGTTTTCTGAGGTTTCCTTCTGGAAGAAGAGGGAAGGAGAAGGTGAATGAAAATGTGTTCACAATGGGCTGTAATACTCCCAGTTTACAAATTATTACTTTTTGTTTAGTCTCCACATTACTTTGCATATTGATGAACACTTCTTTTTTTATTACTTTAGAGTATTTGTCTCCAAATGTGCCTCTCAGAATGTTAGATCGCCTCACGTTTGTATGAGGTGAAAGAATTCTCTTCATTTAAATGCGTGATTTTGTTGTAGTTTGGACATGAGAAGTCACATTTTGTAAGAGAAACAAAGCTTATGCAAAGTTTTTATGGGAGCCCAACCAGTAATGATACTTCATCTGATGACCAGACTTTTTAAAAAGCAGTACCTGTTGAGGTGCCCGGGTAGCTCATCTGGTTAAGCATCCAACTCTGGATTTTGGATCAGATGAGGATCTCAGGGTTCACGAGGCGGAACACCTCCGCCACCCATCTCCTAGCTGGGTGTGGAGCTTGCTTCAGAGTCTCTCTGTGCCCCTCCCCCACCGTGCCAGTGCTCGCTCGCTCACTCAAAATAAATGATCATGAAAAAAAACAACACGTGACACAAATTTTATAACTATACCATTTTTAAATTTTGATACAGTGGAATGCAAAATATAGAAACTATTGTAACACTTATTATAAAAACTCGGAAACTTTCTGAGCAACTTACTCATTTCTATTTAGTTGTCCTCATTGTTAGCTTGTGATTTTCTTTAACTTCAACAGTTGGGACGTTAAATCCATTTTGTTAGCAAAGGTAGATGGTAAAATTTTGGCAGCAGATTTGGGCAGCAGATTCAGTGTTGAAGGAAAACATTCCCTTCTAGGAAACGTAGCAAGAAGAGTTTGTACTTTTGAGGGTGGGTGAGGATTGGGTCTGAAAGAACGGTTATTAGTTCCATGTCTGCTGCTAGCCAGCTGTGTGCATCTACACAATTAATTCCACTTTTTGGGTTATTCTGTCCACATTTGTACAAAAAAGGGAATGAATCATGTTTTCAAAATTTCACACCACTTTAACATTTTCATACTTTACAGTCGGAATCTTACTACAGTGTCTCCTCCATAATTTCCCGTAATCCTTACTTCTGTGGCGTGCCTTTAGGGAACAATACAGTGAAAAGCATTAAAAAACTTTACGTGCTTACGAATGCTGTACCTAAGGTTTTAATGTAATTATTCTGGAAAAGTCCTAAGTGAAAAGGTCCAGTTTTAGCTCCTTCGGGGGAATTTGTCCCAAAGGCATCAGAGGTTTCTCCTGTTAATCCCGAGTTACCTGAATCCATTTCTGAAATCTTTAAAAACGCTCCCTTAAAAAAAAATTTTTTTTTTTTTGAAACTACAGATCCCATGAGTCAAAGAAGGAAACGGACACCTCCCCTCCAGTCCCTCCCCACCCCTTGACTGTAAGCCGCTACAACTCAGGTTGAGGCCTCCTGAAATATGCCTGAAAGAAACGCCGGCTGTTCTGCGCCGGTTTTGTGCCGCGCTCTCCCCGGGCTCCTTTAAATCGGTGCCGAGAGCGTGGAAGGATACCGAGCGACGCAGCACGGGACGGGCGCGGGCGCGGCCGTCACCTGTTCCGAGAGGCGCATGCGCACTGCGAGGGCGCGGGCGAGGAGGCGGGGCGCGGTGGGAGGGGCGGACGGCGCCCGGCTGGCGCTGCTCAGACCTGCCTCTCCCGACTCGGGGCGCTGAGGCGGCTTCGGGGAGTTGTCCAACATGGAGGAGGCACCGGCTGCGGGCGTCACCTGCGAGCGGGACTAACGCCCGCCTGGCGTTCCGGGCAGCGGGGGCCGGGTCCCGAGCCCTGGGACCCCCGCCGCCTGCACGCCCCCACAGCGGACCCCGGCTCCGGTGGCTCTTCGGGCCGCGGGCTTCCCGCCGGGGGACGCAGCGCAAGGCGGGAGCGCGGCGGCCGCGAGTCCCCCTGAGCCATGGGCAACGAAGCGAGCTTGGAAGGGGAAGGGCTCCCGGAAGGGCTGGCGGCGGCGGCGGCGGCGGCGGCGGCAGCCGGAGGAGGGGCTGGCGGGGCGGGGAGCTCCTTGCCCACCGTGATCCCGGCCGGCATGGAGGCGGATCTGAGCCAGCTGAGCGAAGAGGAGAGGAGACAGATCGCCGCTGTCATGTCAAGGGCGCAGGGGCTGCCCAAGGGAAGCGTTCCCCCGGCCGCTGCGGAGCCGCCTTCCATGCACAGGCACGCACAGCATGATGTATATGTCCTGGCATATATGTACGGCTTCCCGGGCACATATGTGCCAGCCCGTATGTGCCAGCACGGCAGTACATATATGTGGCTTCCGTTCATTTTATTTTCCCTAATGGGGTGACGAGAAAGAGATCATAAGCCTTCTCTGGGCAGAATAAAAATGATGCATTGTAGAGTTTCTAGTGGGATAGGCAAGGGTTGCATTCCTGGAACTGTGATTTTAGGTTGTGATTTTTGGCCTTTTGGAACCTCTTCCCCCTAGGATGGCGTGGAGAGACGCCCTCCAGTGTTTTACTAATCTGGAAGTCTTCCATTAATACAGAACGGACGTGTTGGGAAATGGATAGAACTGGGTGTTTACCTGTCTCTGTTTAAACCTCCTCAGTCATTTTGGCGTCTTTTTCTCTGTGAATGATGTCTGAAATATTTTTGTAACAATACCTTTAATTCCCTGGGAGGTGCTCTGCCCTTCTTTCCCACCCTACTCCCAGAGGAGCAGAGGAGCTGGTTAGGTAGAAGGTATGGAATGGATACACCTTTTATATTCAACGAGGTACCCTAAAATATGTTGTGGCATTAGACAGATGGTTTGGTCGCAGCAGAGCAGGTGCTGTACGTGTATTTCTGAATTAGCATAGGTTATTTTTTAAACTATTGCTCTTTTATATCCAAAAGCATCATACAGTTTAGAACATGTGAATTTGTGTTATCTTAAGATTAGTTTCCAGTACATACTTTTCAAGACAAACCAAATAAATGACAACTTGCACAGGCAATTAAGAGCTCTTCTGTACTATTAATGTATTAATTTCCCTCTCTAGCTCTCCATTTTCCTTCATCTAATAAATTAGTTGTTTTCTCATTAGAGCATTAAGAGGGTATAATCATTGTGCCTGCCCTGCCTTTATTGTTGTAAACAAACCCTTTAACTTTACACCCTCCCTTAGAGAACAGTTCTCTGTCCGTTGTCCTGAAACCATTCCTGCTTTATGTTAACTGAAGGGAGACCTACACTTTTCATTTGAGGTACTGGAAAGATCTGGATATTATTGTAGGTGCAGATTCTTATCCTCTACTTCATAAAAGTATTTTAACCTAGGAACTATCATATACATATATACATATAATTTTATCAAATAACTAATTTAATGTCAGAAAAGTGTAATGCATAGTTGGAATAATTTTAACATAAAATCTTAAAATTCCCAGAACATAGGAGCTAAATATCCCGTGTTCTTGAAATGAAGCCACCACTACTATAAAAACCTGCTTCTTTATATTAAATGTGTTTTTCTAACGAGTAGTTTATGGGGTTGTTTCTTTGATATAAAGCCTTTCTTATCCATTACCTTAAGTGTTGTAGCTTATGACATGCACTATTTTTCTCTACTGGCAAAAACTTGGAAAATTTTTTTGAATGTTCAGATATTAGATATTCATAGGATAATAATGAGGTACAGTACTTCTGTTAGCTTTTTAGAAATGTATGCCAGCTCTTCTATAGTTTTTCCTGAGATGTACATGCAACAGGTTTAGCATCCTGGTTACATAGACCAAGAAAAAGTTTGAGCTTTCATTTCTGCATTCTTAACTTTCCTTCTGTTCAGAGAGTGGCTGAAAAATACTCTAGCAGCCTATGAAACTGTGGTTTTATACAGTACTTATATCAGAGTCTCCATTGATAATTTTCTTAGAGTAGAATTATTAGGAGGTAGCCTGTGGTCTCAACAGTTATTGGTGAAAGCTTCATTTAACTAGATAAATAATATGTTTCTGATTTTTGCAAACTGCTTTTATTTTCCTGAATGATTTTTATAAAAGATGCGTAATTTTTGCAAAGTTGTTATCTCCTCATGGGATAACCAAAGGAATTGGTTTAGATTCCCATTTTTAGAAGCACACTAATCTCAGTATATATAAAAAAGTATATCCTAATTTTTACAGTTTGAAGGGGTTAAGTATGTCATTTAGACATGGAGATATTTTGTTTTGCTTTGTTTTGTTTTTAAATGAAGGTTGAGAACTCAGAGACCTAGGTTCTTATACTATTCATTTTAACTGACTCAAGGCAAATTGTATATGCCCCTCAGCCATATGTGCCTCAGTTTCCTTGCCTCAAATAAGGCAAGTGACACTTGTCTTTACCTATCTTGTAGAATCATTGTGAGCATTAGTTAAAAAATTGATGGATATTTTTGTTTGAATTTTAATTTGAAGGAACTCTATAAATATAAAGAGTAATAATATCAGTATCTGCAGTAAATGGCACTGGCGATGGCTTCAGACAAGTTGTATATTGAATTATGCACCGTTATGAGTTACTTCGATGTGTCTGTATTTTTTTTTACATATGAAGAAGTCAGTGGAATTCCCACTCCCCTCCCCACCAGGAGTTTGGATACCAGATAGTTGTGACTAACTAGTTTTTTGGTTTTTGCTTTGTTTTGTTTTTAAAAGAGAGAGGGAGAGAGAGTGAGTGAGTGTGTGTGTTTGTGTGTGTGTGTGTGTGAGTGAGTGGCAGAAGGAGAGAGAGACAGAGAGAGAGAGAGAATCTTAAGCAGGCTGCACATTCAGCATGGAGCCCAATGCAGGGGTCAATACCAGGACCCTGGGATCATGACCTGAGTGGAAATCAAGAGTCAGAAATTTAACCCCCTGAGCCAGCCAGGTGCCTCTGTGACTAGCTAGTTTTATAACCTTGGATTAATCTCTTAGCCCCTTTAAGCTCTAGTATCCTCTACAGTATAAAAATGGATAGATATTCCTGAAGTTGCTTGTATTTCTAATATCAAAAAATTTTATGTGACTCAGCACTGTCAAGTTAAGTGTCATTGCCTGTTGTGTTCCATTGAAAAGATTGGGTTTTTTTTTTAAGCATTTCAGCTGCTTTTACATTCTTATCCTTGAATAATGTGTATCTTATTTGTAGCTGAAATATTTTTTCTGCTAAACAGGGAAAGAAAAATTCTAATCTGGGGATGACCGTAGTAATGAAAGAGGAGGTTGTATAAAGCATGGGTAGTTTACAAGCTAGAAGTTACAGGTTATGAACAAAATGCCTGGAGTTTAGATTTATTGAAGACCCAAGGAAAGGCAATTTTAATACTTAGTCAACTCATTCTATTTACAACTACAAATATGAGAGGGCCTTACTGAAAAGTGCTTCTGATTAGCAGAATATTTTGTAGGAATTCTGACTGAATCCATGATTTTCTTTAGTATTCCTTTGCATCTCTCCAACTGGTAGACAACTCAACAAACATTTTTCTTCCTAGAGTAGCAGGCTAAGTCCAGGTTCTAAAATGCATAGAGAATGCTTTGATTTATATCTTGGAAGGACTGGAGAGAATTTGAAAAGAATCCGTGAAGCATTAATCTAGCATAAAACAAAAACCTGATACATTCATTTATTCATTGTCATCCATGTGTTCATTCGTTCACTTATCAAACACTCATGCTCTAGTTAACAGGTTTGATTCTAGTGATGCAAAGATGAGGGAAACACATTACCTCTCTAGGAGGTCACAGTCTAGTCTGCAAGACACAGATTGTATTTTCGTTATGTTTCTTTTTAAGAGAGCAACTGTTATACCGAACAAAGCTTCACCAAAAGACCCTTGTTAGGTGAGAGATCCTTATAATTTTGTTTAGGATTAAGCTTATATCTTCTTTTAATGATTCTCTATTTCTCACATCCACATCTCCGTGTTTTTCGTTAACTCACATCATTCTAGTAACTGAAATTAGTTTAAGTCCTAGGGCAGTGTTTATAGCTGTGTCAGTACTTTCTCACAAGGGGATTTTGTTATACTATGTAATTTATATTTGTAGAAAGTACATACAATTGTAATTTCTGCTTCAAGCACCTTGCTTTAAATTTTGGTGTTAAGAACAGAGGTACTTGGTATTCACAAAGTTTACTTTTTGTTTGTTTTGTACATAGGTTGGATTCTGTGAAATCACACAGAAACAATGTTTAAGTTTAATAGTATTTTCAAGAGGATTTAGTCAAATTAAGAATAGATTTTTTTTTTGTACTCTCTTTAAATGTAGGTCTCTAGGACTCCACAAAGGAACCAATTCAACAAAATGCCTAAATAATTACTTATAAGATAGGTACTTCTCTCATGAAGTTCCTAAGAATTTGCCCTTTCATGGGAGTGGTAGATTTTCTTAATTGAATGTGGACCATATCTAGAATAATGTAAAGATCTAAACAGTGGAATTTCTGGAACTAATTCATTTTAAGTTATTTACCATGGCTCTTCTGTCTTCCTGTGGAAGCGAGCACATGCAGTGGCCTGTAAAGAAACCTTCAAAATCATTTTCTCCAAATGGAAATATGTAGCTTTTTAAGAATTAGGTATCTTAGAACTGTTGGAATTAATTAGGGTAGTAATTTTAGTTCTTCGTTTAATTTATTTAAAGTTTTGTAACTTTTTCCTGGAGGAAATTGCCAAAAATAAGAATTCTATTTATCTTTTATTAGAAAATCACTTCTTGCATACCTTGGCTTTTGTAGATTATTTACTTTAGACTTTTTGCTAATTAGAGGTAATACTTCTGTGTTTCTATTATACTTTAAACTTGATCTAATTCAAATTTCTGTATCTTTTGGGGAATTTCAAAAACTCAGTTCATATGAAATACTAAATGATCTGAAATTTAAAAATTGTAATCTGGCCCATTAGCAGGTAAATTTTCACAAAACAAATGAAAACTTGTAGAACTTTGTTATGATTATCTCATATTTCAAGTGCTACTGAATAACTTTTTCTTTTAATTAAAATAAATCATTTCAAAACTAAAAAGCTACATATATCAAATGAAATACTTATAATTTTATTTTTTAACTATTCTAATACAACCAATTCTTATTAGTTGCGACTTTATCAGTAAAGAATTGCTTATTTAAAAAATTAATATATTTATTTGACTTTTATTTAAAAGTAAGAAAAAAACCTTTTAATTATTTAGCCATAATCATTTAAAGTGATCATGTTTCCAAAGCTGTTTTAAAAAATCCATCATGTCCATTTGTCTATGAATTAAAATAAAGTTTGCAGATTAGTTACATCCTTAAACCTCTGTCAGTAATGAATAGTATTACTAATAGCCTAACAAAGACAATAGTGAATGTTACAGAAAACATTAAGTGAAGAGATCATTATGTACTTTCTTCTGAGAAAAGCAACAACACTTTCAAAAGTGGGGTCACAACCATCTTGTTACTATTTGTATACCAGGCTGTATCTCAAGATTCTTTAAGTATCAGTTGTTATTTTGCATATCTCATTTAGGATTAGCTTTTGGAAGAATAAATGACATAATATTTTTCTCCTACAAGAAATAGGGAATCATTTTTCAAAAATAATTAATCAAAGTAGGACTTGTCCTGTTATGAAGTTTAATAAGGATGATATTTGATGGATATTATAATCTTTTCAGACAAAATAGGGTAAAGTTGAATAGATTATCAATTTTCTCAGTCCCTGGAAATGCATCATGTAACCTCCTTTACTAAAAACTTCCCTGATGTCACATGTGCCATATGCGACAAATGTAAATTCTTGTAATCAAGTAAAACACACAAACAACATTAACAAAAAAACAGTTGCAATGAACTCCCACATTTTAAAATGATTAGTTTTGATTCTTGCTGCTGCTAGTATTTGGAAGAATAACACTCTTTGAACATGGCTGTACTAGAACATGGCATTGCATTGATTTACTGAGTTAATTAGATTTTAAGTATGGCTTGATTCTATTAAGTGTAAATGTAAACTATTATAAATAATGTCAAACTAGATTTCTTACTTTTTCATGACTTCTAGTAGCAAGTAGTGGGTTGTTTTTCTCCTCCTTCTCCTCCTTCTCCTTCTTCTTCCTCTTCCTCTTCCTCCTCTTCCTCTTCCTCTTCCTCCTCCTCTTCTTCTTCTTCTTCTTCTTCTTCTTCTTCTTCTTTTTTGTTTACCTGCTTGTTGAAAATCTCTACCCAAAGGCAATAAACCTTTTCTGGTTACATACAGGATACTGCAAAAATGTGTTCTATTTATATTTATACATGTGTAATTTTGAGGCCCTAAGGAAGTAATAGCTTTTTCATATTAGTTTGAGTTGGGATAATTTCCGTTATTTTTACTTCTTTTTGTTTCACTCTTCTAGGAAACAAGAGATGGATAGTAGTCATCCTCCAAAACAACCAGGGAAACCGCCGGACCCAGGGCGTTCAGCTCCGCCTGGTCTTAGTAAGAGTAGAACTACAGACACTTTGAGGTCAGAGCAGAAGTTGCCTGGAAGGAGTCCTTCCACTATTAGCTTGAAAGAATCAAAGTCCAGAACTGATCTGAAGGAAGAGCACAAGTCTAGTATGATGCCTGGCTTCCTCTCAGAGGTTAACCCTTTAAGTGCTGTCTCCTCTGTTGTAAATAAATTTAATCCTTTTGATTTGATATCAGACACTGATGCATCCCAGGAAGAAACTGCCAAGAAACAGAAAATAGCTCAGAAGGAGCAAGGGAAACCGGAAGGAATCACAAAACCTCCATCACAACAGTCACCTAAACCAGTTCCTAAGCAGCAAGGACCTGTGAGGGTCCCACTGCAGCAGGATGGCTCTCCCAAACCAGTATCTTCTCAGCAACCAGAGAAGAGTAAATTACAGCCTTCGGGGACAGGAAAGCCAACTGAGGGGCTTACCCAGGCTCCTCAGGCAGACCAGGCCCAACTGCCCCTTCAAAGAGATGCAACCAGGCCTCAGACTAAACAGTCAGATGTACTAAAGGGAGAACCGGTTAAACCCTCTGTGCAAAGCCCATCCAAACCACCTATTCAGCAAGCAAGTCCTGGAAAACTTCCAGCCCAGCAGCCTGGACCTGAAAAACTTGCCACAGCACAGCCTGGCCCTGCAAAGCCCTTAGCTCAGCAACCAGGGCCCGCGAAGGCCCCAGCTCAACAGCCAGGGACAAAGCCCCCAGCCCAGCCACCAGGGACACCAAAGCCCATGGCGCAGCAGCCTGGGCCAAAGCCTCCAGCTCAGCCTGTTGGGCCTGCGAAGCCTCAAGCTCAACAGGCTGGGTCAGACAAACTTGCATCGCAGCAGCCAGGGCCAGCAAAGCCGCCAGCCCAGCAGCCAGGGACACTAAAATCTCCAGCTCACCAACCTGGCTCACAGTCTCCAGCTCAGCCACCTGGGCCTGCAAAGGGTCCATCTCAGCAGGTTGGGGCAACAAAGTCTCTGGGTCAGCAGCCGGGGGCAGGAAAATCTCCTCAACAGCCTGGGCCCGCAAAGCCCCCTCCTCAGCAGCCTGGCCCAGGAAAGCCCCCTCCTCAGCAGCCTGGCCCAGGAAAGCCCCCTCCTCAGCAGCCTGGCCCAGGAAAGCCCCCTCCTCAGCAGCCTGGCCCAGGAAAGCCCCCTCCTCAGCAGCCTGGCCCATCGAAGCCCCCTCCTCAGCAACCTGGCCCATCGAAGCCCCCTCCTCAGCAGCCTGGCCCAGGAAAGCCCCCTCCTCAGCAGCCCGGCCCAGGAAAGCCCCCTCCTCAGCAGCCCGGCCTAGCCAAGCCTTCAGCTCAGCAGTCTACAAAACCAGTGAGCCAAACAGAAGCTGGGAAACCTCTGCAGCCATCGACTTCTCCATCTGCAGCACAGACTCCAGTACAAGGCCTCCCTAAAACCATCTGTCCTCTTTGCAATACCACTGAACTTCTGTTGCATGTTCCAGAAAAGGCCAATTTTAACACATGCACTGAGTGTCAAACCACTGTGTGTAGCCTGTGTGGTTTTAATCCCAATCCTCATTTAACCGAGGTGAGTGCTTATTTATTGTGTTCATGCTCTTAAACCATTGGCATTGCTTGCACAAATGGTGTTCAGTTTATCATTGGCATCATAGGATGGCATTGTTTTCCTCTCATCATTCCTTTCTCCCTCTCCTTTCTCATTTTATTCTCTGAGAATTTTAAATTTAGAAAAAAAAATTTAAATACTTATTATTGGAGAAAAATAATAAGCCAAAAATATTGCCACAATTTCTGATACGTTTGGCATAAAGTAAACATGAATTCAAAGATGCTGAGCATTTACTTATTGCACTCTGTAAAATCCACACTATTTATTCTTTAGCATACAGTGATAATTACTTTAACTTTTAAGTTCATACTCCTGCCTACCAAAATTATGGTACTCTTAACTGGGATCATATCTGTGCTGTGAAAAAAGCAGACAATGTTTTCACATTATAAACATTTTTTTTAATGTTTATTTTTGAGAGAGAGAGACAGAGTGTGAGTGGGGGAGGGGCAGAGAGAGAGAGGGAGACACAGAATCTGAAACAAGTTCTAGGCTCTGAGCTTTCAGCACAGAACCCAATGCAGGACTTGAACTCCTAAGCCGTGAGATGATGACCTGAGCCGAAGTTGGACGCTTAACCTACTGAGCCAGCCAGGAGCCCCATAAATACAGTTTTAATATAAAATTAAATATACTTTTCCAAACTGTACTTCTCCTTTTTCTGCCAGTGATTTTGATATACCTTATGAAGTAATGTTACATTCATTAGTTGAGAGGCATTAATAACAGCATAAGTCAGTTCATAAAGTGAAGAAGGTCATAAGTGCAGGTTCAGCATTGATAGGTGTATTCTCAGAAAGATCACAGCTTCTATCTTCAAGTCTTTGAGTATGCCTTCCTGACTGTTGAATCATAAAGGGGCCAGTAGTGACACAAATGAGTTCATGATTGTTAACTCTGATTGAGGATAGAAAAGTAATTCTCAAGAAGTCAGTTAATGTTACCATAGCACTTAAAGGCCTTGAGTAAAATCAAATTTTGATAGGTAGAGATTGGGGGACGTTCAAAGAGAAGGGGCAAAAAGCCCCAAACAGCAACAAACAAAAAACAAAACCCCAAACAACAGCAACAACAAAAAACACTCAGAAATTCTCTGGAGTTAAGAAATGGAAGGCATGCATGGGCATGAAGGAGGGCACTTTGGGGATGAGCACTGAGTGTTATGTAGAAACTAATTTGACAATAAACTATTTGTAAAAAAAATAAAAAAAAAAAAAGNAAAAAAAAAAAAAAAAAAAAAAGATAAAAAAAAAAAAAAAAAAGAAATGGAAGGCATGAAGGGAAGATGAGATAATGACATAAGTGAGGAGAGGCCAGAAGAATATATATATTTTTAATGTTTTTGAAAATTTATTTCTGAGAGAGAGAGCATGAGAAGGGGAGGGTCAGAGAGAGAGAGAGAGACAGAAACAGGCTCCAGACTCTGAGCTGGCTGTCAGCACAGAGCCCGATGCAGGGCTCGAACCCACAAACCATGAGATCATGACCTTAGCCGAAGTTGGATGCTGAACCGACTGAGCCACCCAGGTGCCCCAGAAGAATATATTCTTAAAAGAAGTCTGGTAGTTCCTACCCGATGAGAAGGTGCAAAAATCACTTAGTATGTCTAAGGACAGCTGTTAGTGGGCTATGTGTGCATTATGTCTGCAAACAACCCAGGAAGGAGCTGACAGCAGGTGATGATGGATTGTGTGATTTAAATATCCCTGAGAGAGAGAAGACTTGTGTACCCTTGTTATAAATGAAGTCAATGTTGTGATAATAACAGCACTGATGATCATTGGTAGCTGTAAGGTTAGTTGGGATATTTGCTGCCAATGAGAGATGAAAATGATGTAAATTAAACATGTGCCAACTTCTGGTTGTTTGCTAAAGAATCATTTACTCTTCTTATCCCAAAGTCATGTTGACTACCTCAACTTTTCAGATAAGCCGTTTTTAATGATAATGTTGCAATGAATAAGAACATGCTGAATTCAAATTATGGCAGAAATTGGATTAGAAGAAATTTTTTTATATGTGTGTAGCTTTTAAAATTTTGATGAAGATATATTTCTGCTCGTACTATATGACATTGATAGGAATGTACAGTAATAATGACTTGAAGCAATGGATGATCATTTCATAACTCATTTGGCAATTTATAAAGCAGAAACATGCAGTTGAACTTTGAAGGCACATATATTATTTAGTGCCTGTTATATAGAAGACATTTTCATACATGTTTGGCAGGATATAAAGATAACTAAAACATAAGGCTGATCATAACATAATCAGAGTGTATTAGGTTGGATAATGCATTCAAAAGGAAACATGTGGTCAAATGATAAGAGCAATGAGAGATGAACAAAAACCATGGGCTTCAGAATAGGAAGTGTCATTTCTAGTGAATGAGATTAAGAAAAGCTTCATGGAGGGGTGCCTGGGTGGCTCAGTCAGTTAAGCGCCCCACTTTGGCTCAGGTCATGATCTCGCGGTTCTTGGGTTTGGGCCTTGCATCAGGCTCTGTGCTGACAGCTAGCTTAGAGCCTGAAGCCTGTTTTGGTTTCCATGTCTCCCTCTCTCTGACCCTCCCTGCTCATGCTCTCTCTCTCTCTCTCTCTTAGAAATAAATTAAAAAAAAATTAAAAAACAAAAAAGCTTCGTGGAGAAAATGGCACTCGAACTAGGTTTGTAAGGATGGACACTATTTCAGCAGATGAGGGATGTGAAAGGGATGATGATTTGGTCCAAGACCTAGAACCAGAAAAATGTCTGGTGTATTTAAGGAATCAGAGGTAAAGCTAGGTTGGCTGAAGTGGTGGGGGAAAAATAGGCAGTGAGATTGGAGAGAAGTTGAAGTCAGATTTTGGTCTTCAGTGTTAGCAGGTTGCAATGACCGTGCTACTTTATGAAACTTACTTGATTCATGTAGTCATACATTTGATCATTTGTTCATGTTAGAAAGTTGTATCAAATGCCTCTTGTGAAGCACCAGTGAGTGCTGTACGGAATCAAGTATTCATTGTATATGGAATCTTTCTTCAGGAAATAAAATAGAGGAAATAAAAGTAGATATAAAAAAAAAGAAAAAATACATATATGAAAAATAACTTTGTGTAGGGTTTTACAGTTAACATAGTTTTTTCCTACTTGTTTTATCAAAATTAAATTTCCAAATCTATAGGCCTGTATTATCTGTATTATAGTTTTCTCTATTATAATAATGAGAAAACTAGTGTTTGAGTGGTTACTGTGGTTACTCTTTAGGATCTTCATGACAATAAATAAGCAGAATTCACACCAAATCTCCTGATTCCCAATCTATTTACTTATGGTAGGAGCAGAGATAAAGTGCTATAAGGTCAAAGGAAATACACATCACTATCACCGGGGAAGGGATTGGGTATCATAACTATCTTCTTGAAAACAGAAGAATTTGAGTTAGAAAATATGAAGAATAATAGGAATATGGACACTTATAAAAGGAGTTGAGAAAATGAGAGCAGGTCTACCTCACTAGCTCATTAAAAGAAAGCATTCCTGGGGCGCCTGGGTGGCTTAGTCGTTAAGCGTCCGACTTTCGCTTAGGTCATGATCTCACGGTTTGTGGGTTCGAGCCCCGCATTGGGCTCTGTGCTGACAGCCAGCTCAGAGCCTGGAGCCTGCTTCAGATTCTGTGTCTTCCTCTCTCCCTGAGCCTCCCCTGCTCACGCTGTCTCTCTCTCTCTCTCCTAGAAATAAATAAAACATTAAAAAAAAAAAAAAAAAAAGAAAGCATTCCCATTATAGATGAGATGAGCTTGGGCAAATCATTTAAACTTTCTGCAGCAAGGATACTGTTTGAAAAATGAATATACTAATATGTTCTCTGACAAATACATTGGATTATTAGGATTATCTGAACATTTGTATGATAAGCTATTTTTAAATGTATTAAGTGCTTTTAAAGTTTCAGTATAATACAGTATGAATAAGATTTAACTTTTAAAGTTTACTCTCAACTTTTTATATAGATATATATATATAGTATCATAAGTTGTTGGGTTCTGAGGTAGCAGTCAAGAGCCATTTGATTTAGTAGTGACATTTCTTTCAACTTTTATTTTTTTCCCCAAAAGTAAAAATGTCATCTCAGTTCTAATTCTGAACTCTAATTTTCCCTAATCCTGTCCACCAAATGACTAGTTCCTCACTCCTGAATTATCAAGGGGGTGAGAGTTGAGAAATTAGAACTCTGGATAGAGGATGAGAGCTTCTGTTTCAAGAGATAATAAGATAGATGACATTTTGGGAACAATCACCACTTCTATACTGTTCTATAGAATTCATGAGGAAGTGAA
The DNA here is from genome assembly GCF_003009895.1 of Hyaena hyaena. Lineage (NCBI taxonomy): Eukaryota > Metazoa > Chordata > Mammalia > Carnivora > Hyaenidae > Hyaena > Hyaena hyaena. The sequence continues at coordinate 618,163 of NW_024081538.1, forward strand.
CTTCTCTGCATCTTGTGAAGAGGATGTAATGTTCTGGGTCATGTTGCCTTCAAGTATTCAGACTGAGCAGACAGTTTTTCTATGCAAGACAGAGACAGAGGCAGGATGTTCTTTAATTCTTTAATTTACATGGATTTCCTGCCTTCAAGTTTGATGTTTATATGCAAGAAACTCTCAGTGTTACTACTTTTGTAATCTGTGGATTAAATAGAATACTGCAGTCTTGAATCACTTCTTGAAAAGACTAGGAGGATTTCTCTGATATTTTTTGTTACCAGCATATCAGAATTATGGCCATATGTGCTTATGAACATCCTGGCTCTTAAATGAATACAGATCTGGGGAGGAAGGCTTGGAGAGGTATCATCACTCTGAGCTTTCTCCCACTCCTGCCCAACGTGCGCACGTGTATGTGTGCGGGCACACACAACACACACACACACACACACACACACACACACACACCCCTTAGCTCAGATATCTATTGTAAAGAGGATGGTATTTAAACCATCCATGCTGGTGACTATCAAAACGTGTGCTGCTCCAAATAAACCTTAAGAATCTATTGGCTCTAAGCCTAGACTTTTGATGCCAAGAGAAGTTTATAGCTGTCTTGCCAGTCCGTTAATGGAATCAACCTCAACAATGCAGGTTCTCTCTTTGGGCTTCCTTTCTGACCCAGAAATTGAACATTTGCTTTCTACATAGCAACAGAAGCACTTTTTGTTGTTATTTTTATTGTTCATTTACTTTATCTTTTTTGATATGTAGCCCAGGGCAAGGTTTAGGGAGAAATTTAAAGACTTGCCCCTTGTGTCTGATAATTCCTTGGCTCTTGGCAAATTTTGTAACATATGAAATGACTTGTCATTTTTCAGAATGTTGATAATGTTAGTTAAGGTGCTTTTTTGGGTCATAATTTATTTTTGGTCATAATGGCCCATAAGTTAATCAGTCTCTTGGGTGATAACAGTTATGTTATTTAACGAAAACATGGCCATATTTCAGGGGCTAAAAAACAAAACAAAACAAAAAACAAACATACAAAACCAACAACCCCCAAACCAAACACACCTAAATTTGCATATAAATTCTCTTTATTTATTAAAGGAAAACAAAACAAAAAGTGATGGAAGTCCTTCAGGTTGGCAAAATGACTTAACTGGATACCTCTTTGAGGTGGTTAGGATGGCTGCATCTTCTGTTTCTGATGAGAGAAACGAAGGGTGGAAAGTATGTTAAGAACTAGTGGGAAGAAGTAGAGCTCTGTCAAATGTCAGGAGGCTGGAGCCTGTGGAAAAAGAAAACCTGTTAAGAGCTTCCTGATGGTAGAGTAGCTGGAAGAATATTTAGAAAAGGGGTTATTCTCTTAGTTGCTTGCTGATTTAGCGCAAAGGTCTTGTCACCTCAAATCCTAAGCAAAGTCTACAACACAGTTCCTCTTAAAAAGGAAGACTGGGCACATGTTAAGTTTGGCTCCTCTCTCCAAAGCCTCCACTCCTTTAAAGGTCTTTCCAGAAGGTGGGAAGACCACTGGTAGTATGAGTTGGCATGTTGAATTTCTAGAAGATAGAAAGAAAATGGGAAGACGATGACAGGAAAGGAACCAAGGAAACAAGTGGCTTCCTCAGGGAATCTCTTTGAGCTCTAAGCCAGGAATGAACAAATATAGAAAGCAGTAACGGGCTGTGCATAGTGATCAAACAACAAATTAAACAACTGTAGTAGGAACAAATATGACTGGTGGGCTCTTTCCTAATGTCCAGTGTGAAGAAGATGGTAGGTAGGGAGAGGTTTTATTTTTCTTTCCCTCAAGCCCAAAGAATTCTCCAAATGAAGGGATGAGCTGCCTAATGGGTCCTCATGAGAAAACTAGGGCCTTTGGAAGAGGATTAGAAGTAATGCCACTCTCGCACAACGGAGTAATTTAAAGGAGAAAACAGACAAATAAAATATTACTGAACTGTGAGTCAACTGCACTGATCTGTTACTATCCTGCAAAGGTGTCTTTACTTGGACACTGACCCTCTGCTATCCCATGTCCTCTCGTTTAAAGGAGAGGCAGAACTGTCCACAAACACAGAAAAACCTCTGTTGATTTTCTAATAAATAATGGAGATATTCACTGTAAATGACTTGCTTGAAGAGACTTAACTTGACATTTTAGCTATGATGTACTACATGAAGGACACAGGTGATCCAATGGAAAACACAACAAAAGAAAAGACATATGACCCCTTAGGAAAGGGTTCATTTGACACATAAATAACTTATAAAAAATCTTACTATTCTTGAGAAATATTTAAGAGGATATTCCATAAATAATTACCACACTCAAATTTTGGTGGCCCTACTTGATGGTCTGGAAAATACTCAGGAGTTTTCCAGATTGTAGAGCAATTTAAAAAATTATGCAACTGCTTACTGTGTTTCAGGTACCATTCTAGACTTTGGGCATCTAAGAGTGAACATAGTAGACAGATTCTCCCCTCATGGAGTGTGTACTCTAGTGAGAGTAACAAATAAATAAAACATATAGTGTGACAGTTGGTGATAAATGTTATAGAGAGAAATGAAGTAGCAGAAGGTTATAGCATGGATCATGGAAGGGAGGGGTTGGGTGGAGGCGGGGTTCCCTCACTCATTGAGGGATTAGAGTCTTAGAACTGATAGATAACGTGGGAATCTGGAATTTTTAATGGTGACTAAAGGTTTAATTTGTGTATATAGTCGTAACTGAAGCTTGGATTTGGGAATGATGAAGGAAGGAAAGAGTGAGGAAAGCACCTAGGAAGGTGTACAATTCTGAGATTTTCCTCTTTACTACCTCCTATGGTAATGTGGAGACTGGGGAATGAGCTTTTTACCTCCAGTGTGACAGTGCTTCTGGATGCCTGTCCATGGAGTTGTAGACATTTTGGGGAGGTGGTTATTTATAACTCTGGGGGCTCAGGGGCTCTAAGAGAAATATTTAAAATCATGGTGAGTATATCTAAGAACTCTAATAGGAGTTATAGAAAGAAAGAATCAAGGTGATGGAGATAAGCTCTGGAGGAACATTTCTCTGAGGTAAAGAAAGATTGAAGTCTTCAGATTGTATAGGCCTACCCACTGGCCATGCAAAATTCATACAATGACTGATAGGTGTATCCTGGTGAAATATCAGATTGCCAAAGATAAGGAGAAAACTGGAAAGGCTTCCACAAAGAAAAATGACAGTCATCTATAAAAAGATGAGAAATCAAACAGCTACAATCCTCATTATCAACATAGAAGACAGTAGATAGGGGGCACTTTGTTTAAATTTCCAGATGTGATGATAAGATGAATTCTGTATCCGGGCAAGCTATCAGGAGGGCGCTTAAAAATGTGTTGACACATGAAAGAATGCATGCAAGTTGTCACCCCTCTCTCTGTCTATACGTACATGTGTACATATCTATGCATATATCATAATCACTATAGGAAGTTATTTTATTAAAATGGAAAATAAAAAGAATGGGATAGAAAAGCTGACTATAGCTCAGAAATGAGGCAAATTACAAAGACATTAACTCCGTGTTTTCCATAATGTGATTACAAAACAGTGGTAGAAGGCGAGGTGATAGTAAATCGTACAGAAATGATACTGAAAAAGTTATACCTTATTGTGTGTTAAAATATATAATGAATTCATTAAACATAATTTCTTGGATATTGCTTAAGACGGTCCTAATGTAGTGGTAATATAAGATTGTCTTGCAAAACTGTAGCTTCTATAGTAAGGTAAAAGTACATAATATTTTAAATTTATAGATCAAAACTTATTTGACACTATAATGGCAGCCACACGAAAAGCTCAAAGCAAAAGTTACCACTGACTCGGGAGAGTTAGGCTTGATAGAGAGAGAAGATTTTACTTTTAATGTTAAACCTTTTGTACTGTCTCTTTAACCTTGTAAATTCATGTTACAATGAACACTTTAAAAAAAACCTCATTCCAAAAAAAAAAAAAAAACCTCATTCATCAAATGATTTGTTGAACAGTTTATATGATGTGATGGAATGAATCAAGGAATTAGATTCTTGAGTTTTACACCTTTAGTCTGGGCATTTTACTAGATGAAATGTCAGGAATTTTGCATTCTAAATGACAGTGATGACTTGAAGTGCCTCATGCTTGTGATGGCAGATTTGGTCAGTTTTTAATACATCCTTTGTCACAGCCATGTGTGCTTTAACTATACTGTTTTTTGTTCGCTTGTTTTGTTTTGAGAGAGAGAGAGACAGAGACAGAGACAGAAAAAATTAAGCAGGCATCATGTTCAGCACAGAGCCTGACATGGGCCCAATTTCATGCGGTGAGATCATGATCTGAGCTGTTATCAAGAGCTGGAGGCTTCACTGACTGAGCCACCCAGGTTCTCCTAATTTACACCATTTTTACATGAATCCAGTGAAGGGAATACATTCTGTTGATTCTAAATATAAGGTTCTTATATTCTAAAGTTAAAGGATTTTTTTTTTTTTGCTGACCTGACAATCCATATGGTATCATTAATAGGATTTAATTAAAGAATAACTTGATTATAACAGAATTTATCTCATTTAAAACAGTTTTCTAATGAATTTAAAGGAATAGAAATGCTCAGTTAATCATTTAAAATCTATATTACTTAAATATGTCTACAAACGCCATATTTATTTAGCTCTCACTTTCGATATGCTCTAATTTGCAACATCTTTTTGATGACTTGGATATTCCCTGTATAAAATAAATATTCCTCATGCTTTACCCATTAAGTTTAGTCATTAGAATCAAAGCCCTCCCCTGCTTTCCCACTTTTTTTTTTCTTTCCCATTTTAGCTTTTAAATGACTAGGTGTTTCAGGTGACTTTCTGGATATCCAGGTTTTAGCTTTTATAATATCTACTAAAGCCATTGTTACATATTATCGCACCTGGTATGATGATCTATACAGCTTGGTAAGAACAGATGTTCTGCTGTGAAAGCAGATACCCACACCTAAACAAAATCATTTACTGGATCAGTAAACTTAATACACTGTTGGGCTAACTTTCTCATTGTTCACATCCCTTGAGAAAACATATCTAACACTCGCTCCTATTCCATATCTTAATTAGCTTAGATTAAAATGAGCTCTTACTTGCAAATATTTGAAACATAGGACATTGAAGACAAAGATGTAAATAATCTAGTAGAAATTTATAATTATTTTCCTTAAAATAGTGCCAATATAAGTGCATCAGTAAGGCATCGGAAGATCTGGGATGGTTTGCCCCTCACACATATATATTTTTGCTGCTATTCCTCTGAATTTACTTTGAAGTAGTTCTAATTACCTTTGATAAAGAAGCAACAACTTTCTGATAAACAGTGGTTCTTGCCTTTTTCTTCCTTCAGTAAAAAAAAGGAGGTTGGTCTTTGGTCACAGAAAGGAGAGATCTTAGTGTGAACGTTGCATATTTCAGACTGTGCACTAGGCTCCTTATGTGAATTTTGTCTTTTAATGCTCTTTTAATAAGATGGCATCCACATTTTAAAGGTGAGGAAAGAGATTAAAGCAATCATAACTCATATTGTAAAACAGTTTGAAATTTTCAGTGATTCTTTGTAAGTTAACCATCAGATGGCCCTTCGGAAAAGTGGAAGCAATATGGGATTTTAGGTTGGAAAAGTGTGAATATGAACCCTAGCTCAGCTACTTGCTTGATATATGATTTGATCAGGCCATTCTATTTTCTGAACATTTAGTTTTCCTATTTATGATCTAAAACTATTCTTAAGGTAAAAATCACATTTGACAATATAAATAGAAGTGCTTTGAAATTGAAACTACTAAACATTTTTTATTATTATCATTGTTGTGAATCTTTATAAACAGTCTGATACACAGTTACAGATAGTGCTGTTACTGTTAACTCCATTTGTCAGTGAGAAAACTGAAGTTAGGGGCTTGAGGTGACTTGAACGGTCACACAATTACTTAGCAATGAATCCCATACAAGAAGCTAGGTCTGCTGACCCCAAATTTAGCATCATTTTTTATAGGAGACCATGTTGTCTTTAAATAGACCATTTCTTAAATTTGTAGGTTAAAGAAAGAATGTGTGCATATGTGTAAATTTTACATATTCTTAAAGTTAAAAAAATTACTTGGCGGGAGATTATTTTTGGAATTTAGTGTAAACAAAACTGAGGTCCAAGAACACTGGTTTTATACCTTCCTACTCACTGTTGCTCAAACCAGAGTTTTATACTGCTGAGTTCTTTGTGTTCTTTAAGAAAACTGTGAGCTCCTACCCGGAGCTAACCACTCTGTTAGGTTTTGAAAATACAGATGATGCAGTTGATAACTTTGTTCACTGTCAAGAATAGAACTCAGAGTCTAAAAGGAGAGGCAGTAATTTAACAAGTGATGATGGAATCTTGTTTGTAAAATAAAAAGTTTATATAGATAAGATCAGTCTCACCTGAATATAAAACGATAAAGCACTTTCCTATTTTTTCTCTAATCAAAAATAAAGATTTTAAAAATCAATTGTAAAATAATTGATGGAAATATGACATTTGTATCCTTTGGTTCAGTAAAGTGAGAATTTTCGGTAGAATTCATGGAACAACTCTTAAGAGCAGATTTCTGCTTCAACAAAACAAAAGAAGTCTATGGTAGGCGTTATGTGACTATGTGTTTGGGAATTCTGTAGTTATGAAAGTTGGGAAATTTTTAATTTATAAATTTATGTTTTTTAAACTTCACAAAGGAAGGATTTCAAAAATTGTCAGAAGGAAGTAGATGGTAATGAAAAATGTGGAAGGTATCTACAAAAAAATTGAAAATGATGTAAAAGTTATTAAGTGTAATTTTAAAATCAGATTTTCCAGGGTACTTGGAAGTCTCATTTGGAGGAGTGTGTGATTCTTGATCTCAGGGTTGTGAGTTTGAGTCTCACCTTAGGTATAGAGATTACGTAAATAAATGTTAAAAATACAATAAAATATAACAAAATAAAATAAGATTTTCCTTAAAGACATTCTTTTTTTTTTCCTTCATAGTTTATTGTCAAGTTGGTTTCCATATAACACCCAGTGCTCATTCCCACGAGTGCCCTCCTCCGTCTCCTTTCCCTTCTCCCCAACCCCATCAGCCCTCAGTTTGTTCTCAGTATTCCAGAGTTTCTCATGGTTTGCCTCCTTCCCTCTCCCCAAGTATTTTTCCTCTTCTCCTCCCCCATGGTCGTCCATTGAGTTTCTCCTAATCCACCTATAAATGAAAACATATGGTATCTGTCTTTCTCTGCCTGACTTATTTCGCTCAGCATAACACCCTCAGGGTCCATCCATGTTGCTACACATGGCCAGATTTCATTCTTTTTCATTGCCATGTAGTATTCCATTATATAGATAAACCCTATCTTCTTGATTCATTCGTCAGTTGATGGACATTTAGGCTCTTTCCATGATTTGGCTATTGTTGAGAGTGCTGCTATGAACATTGGTGTACATGTGTCCCTATGCATCAGCACTCCTGTATCCCTTGGGTAAATTCCTAGCAGTGTAATTGCTGTGTCATAGGGGAGTTCTATTGTTCATTTTTTGAAGAACCTCCACACTGTTTTCCAGAGGGGCTGCACCCGTTTACATTCCCACTAACAGTGTACGAGGGTGCCCGTTTCTCCACATCCTCACCAGCGTCTAGAGTCTCCTGATTTGTTAATTTTAGCCACTCTGACTGGCGTGAGGTGGTATCTCAGTTTGGTTTTGACCTGCATTTCCCTGATGATGAGGGACACTGAGCATCGTTTCATGTGTCTGTTGGCCGTCTGGATGTCCTCTTTGGAGAAGTGTCTGTTCATGTCTTCTGCCCATTTCTTCACTGGATTGTTTGTTTTTCAGGAGTGAAGTTTGGTGAGTTACTTATAGATTATGGATAATAACCCTTTATCTGATATGTTATTTGCAGCTACCTTTTCTCATTCTGTCGGTTGCCTGTTAGTTTTATGGACTGTTTCCTTTGCTGTGCGGAAGCTTTTCGTCCTGATCAGGTCCCAATAGTTCATTTTTGCTCTTGATTTCCTCGCCTCTGGGGATGTGTCAAGTAAGAAATTGCTGTGGTTGAGGTCAAGGAGGTTGTTTCCTGCTTCCTCCTCTAGGGTTTTGGTGGTTTCCTATCTCACATTCAGGTCCTTTATTCATTTTGACTTTATTTTTGTGTGTGGTGTGAGAAAATGATCTAGTTTCATTCTTCTGCATGTTGCTGTCCAGTTCTCCCAGCACCAGCTGTTAAAGAGGCTGTCTTTTTTCCATTGGATACTCTTTTCCGCTTTGTCAAAGATTAGTTGGCCATACATGTGTGGGTCCAATTCTGAGTTCTCAATTCTATTCCATTGGTCTGTGTGTCTATTTTTGTGCCAATACCATACTGTCTTGATGGTTACAGCTTTGTAGTAGAGGCTAAAGTCTGGGATTATGATGCCTCCCATTTTGGTTTTCTTTTTCAATATTACTTTGACTATTTGGGGTCTTTTGTGGTTTCATACAAATTTTAGGATAGTTTGTTCTAGCATTGAAAGAATGCTGGTGCAATTTTGATTGGGATTACATTGAATGTGTAGATTGCTTTGGGTAGTAATGACATTTTAACAATATTTATTCTTCCAACCCATGAGCATGGAATGTTTTTCCATTTCTTTGTGTCTTCTTCAATTTCCTTCATAAATTTTCTATAGTTTTCATCATTCAGATCTCTTATCTTGGGTTAGGTTTATTCCTAGGTTGTGCAGTTGTGAATGGGATCAGTTTCTTGATTTGTTTTTCTATTGTTTCATTATCGGTGTATAAAAATGCAATTCTGTACATTGATTTTGTATCCTGCAACTTTACTGAATTCATGGATCAGTTCTAGTAGGCTTCTGGTGGAGTCTGTCAGGTTTTCTACGTAGATTATCATGTCATCTGCAAAAAGTGAAAGTTTGACTTCTTCCTTGCCAATTCTGATGCCTTTGATTTCCTTTTGTTGTCTGATGGCTGATGCTAGGACTTCCAGCACCATGTTAAATAACAGTGGTGAGAGTGGACATCCCTGTTGTGTTCCTGATCTCAGGGGAAAGCTCTCAGTTTTTCCCCATTGAGGATGATGTTAGCTGAGGGCTTCTCCTAGATGGCTTTTATGATGTTTAAGTAAGTTCCTTCTATCCTGACTTTCTCGAAGGTCTTTATTAAGAAGGGATCCTGTATTTTGTCAAATGCTTTTTCTGCATCTATCGACAGGGTCGTATGGTTTTTATCTTTTTTTGTTGTTGTTAATGTGGTGTATAATATTGATTGATTTGAGAATATTGAAGCAGCCCTGTAACCCAGGAATGAATCCCACTTGATCATGGTGGATCATTCTTTTTATGTGCTGTTGCATGTGATTTGCAAGTACCTTGCTGAGGATTTTTGCATCTGTATTCATCAAGGATATTGACCTGTAGTTCTTTTTTTGCTGGGTCTCTGTCTGCTTAGGAATCAAAGTGATGCTGGCTTCGTAGAATGAGTCCAGAAATTTTCCTTCCATTTGTATTTTTTGGAAAGCTTGAGAAAAATGAGTATTAACTCTGATTTAAATGTCTGGTAGAATTCCCCAGGGAAGCCATCTGGCCCAGGGCTCTTATTTGTTGGGAGATTTTTGATAACTGATTCAATTTCTTCCCTAGTTATGGGTCTGTTCAGATTTTCTATCTCTTCCCGTGTGAATTTTGGTAGTGAGTGTGTGTTTAGGAATTTGTCCATTTCTTCTAGGTTATCCAGTTTGCATATAATTTTTCATAGTAATCCCTGATGATTGCTTGTATTTCTGAGGGATTGGTTGTAATAAGTCCATTTTCATTCATGATTTTTGTCTCTTTGGGTGCTCTCTCTTTTCTTTTTGAGAAGCCTGGCTAGAGGTTTGTCAGTTTTGTTTTTTTTTTTTTTTTTTCCAAGAACCCGACTCTTGATTTCATTGATCTGTTCAACTGTTTTTTTGGATACTATATTGTTTATTTCCGCCCTGATTTTTATTATATCCCTTCTCCTACTGGGCTTGGGGTGCTCTTGTTGCTCTCCTTCTAGTTCTTTTAGTACATTTTGTACTTGTGCTTTTCTAATTTCTTGAAATAGGCCTGGAGTACAATGACTTTCCTCATAGGACTGCCTTTGCTGCATCCCATAGAGTTTGGATTGTTGTATTTTCATTTTCATTTGTTTCCATATATTTATTAATTTCTTCACTAATTGCCTGATTGGCCCATTCATTCTTTAGTAAGGTGTTCTTTAACCTACATGTTTTTGGAGGTTTTCCAGACTTCTTCCTGTGGTTGATTTCAAGTTTCATAGCATTGTGATCTGAAAGTGTGCATGGTATGATCTCAATTCTTTTATATTTATTGAGGGCTGCTTTATGTCCCAATATGTGATTTATCTTGGAGAATGTGCCATGCGCACTTGAAAAGAAAGTGAATTTCATAGCCTCAGGATGTAGAGTTTTAAGTATATATGACAAACCCATCTGGTCCAATGTGTCATTCAAATCCATTGTTTTGTTAGTGATTTTCTGTCTAGTTGATCTATCCATTGCTGTAAGTGGAGTATTAAAGCCCCCTGCTATTAGCACATTCTTATCCAAAGGTTGTTTATGTTTGTGATTGTTTTTTGTATTTGCATGCTCCTGTATTCGGTGCATAGACATTTATAATTGTTAGCTCTTCCTGATGGATAGACCCTGTAATTATTATATAATGCCCTTCTTCATCACTGTTACTGTCTTTGCTTCAAAGTCCAGTTTGTCTGATATAAGTATATCTACTACAGCTTTCTTTTGACTTCCAGTAGCATGATAGACATTTTTTAATCCCTTTACTTTCAGTCTGAAGATGTCCTCAGGTCTAAAATGAGTTTCTTGTAGATAGCAAATAGATGGATTTTTTTTTTTTTTTTATCCATTCTGCTACCCTATGTCTTTTGATTGGAGCATTTAGTCCATTTACATTCATTGTTATTATGAAAAAATAAGGGTTTAGAGTCATTGTGTTCTTTGTAGGATTCATGGTTGTAGTGGTGTCTCTGGTACCTTGTGTTCCTTGTAACATTTCCCTCATAGAGTCCCCCTCAGGATTTCTTGTAGGGCTGGTTTAGTGGTGACGAATTCTTTCAATTTTTGTTTATTTAGGAAGACTTTTATCTCTCCTTCTATTCTGAATGACAGGCTTGCTGGATAGAGGATTCTTGGCTGCATATTTTTTCTGTTCATCACATTGAAGATTTCCTGCCATTCCTTTCTGGCCTGTGAAGTTTCAGTAGATAGGTCTGTAACTACTCTGATAGGTCTCCCTTTGTATGCCAGGGCCCTTTTATCCCTAGCTGCTTTTAGAATTTTCTTTTTGTCCTTATATTTTGCCAGTTTCACTATGATATTCATGCAGAAGATCAATTCAAGTTATGTCTGAGGGGACTTCTCTGTGCCTCTTGGATTTCAATGTCTGTCTCCTTCCCTAGATTGGGGAAGTTCTCAGCTATAATTTGTCCAAATATTCCTTCAGCACCTTTCCCTCTCTCTTCCTTTTTTCAAATTGCTATGATATGGATATTGTTCCATTTGATTGTATCACTCAGTTCTCTTAACTCTCCTTTTGTGCTCCTGGATCAGTTTCTCTCTCTTTATCTTGGCTCCCTCTTTTTCTATAATTGTGTCTTTTAATTCACCTATTCTCCTCTCTGCCTCTTCCATCTGTGCATTGGACACCTCCATTTTATTGTGCATCTCATTTATAACATTTTTTAATTCATCACAAATATTTTTAAGCTCCATAGTCTTTGAGCAATAGTTTCTCTGATGTCTTCCATGCCTTTTTCAAGCCCAGCGATTAATTTTTTGACTATTGTTCTAAATTCTTGTTCAGATATGTTGCTTATAACCGTTTTGAGCAGTTCTTTAGCTGTCATTTCTTCCTGGAATTTCTTTAGAGAAAAGTTCTTCCACTTTGTCATTTTGGCTAGCTTTCTGTCTCTTGTTAGTTTTAAAAACTTGTTATGCGCTCTGCACCTGTGAGTACTGCTATATTAAAGAAGGGTCATTGACTGGCCAGGATCTGTCCATTCAGGAAGTGTTCTTTGAATGGTGTCTCTTGGTCTCTCTTGTTGAGACTCTGGTTATTTTATTTCCCTATTTGTAGTGGTATTTGGGACTCTCCACCATGTGTACTTTGGCTTGTTTCTTGAGGTAGCCCTGGAAAGGAAAACAGACAGACAAACACACAGGGAACAAAGGCATGCAAATGCACAGACAAATCCAACAGACAAGCAAACCGAAAGGCAAAAAGAAAAAGGAAAATAAAGGGGAGAAAAAAAAAAGAAAAGGAAAAAAAACCCCAAAAGACAAAGGACAGTCTAAAAGCATAAACCCAGGATTCCCAGCTACAAGTAAAGAGCCGGGTGTGTACAGTGCTGGTGGAAGAGCATATACAAAGAGAGAAATGGCAGGGTGGGGAGAAAACGAAATTGGATGATGACCAGGCAGAGAGACTAAGAGGCTTAATTCAGAGAGAGAGAGAGAGAGAGGAGAATACGGTAGGAGGCGAAGAGAAAGAAATGAAGATAATGCTACTCAGAGAAACAATATAGTCTGATTACTCCAGAGAGCGATAGAAAGGTAGCGGTGGAGGTGTTGAATATACATGTAGAGAATGGATTAACCGTGACTGCTTAAGCAAACCAATGACCAGAGTGCCCAGTGCAGCAGAGGAGAGGGATATATCTGAATAGAAAGAATTGATCTAGAATTAATCACAGCAGTGCATCCATGCTGGTCTTGCCCTGGGCTCTGGTAAAAAAAAAAAAAAGAAAGGAAAAAAAAAGCAGCTCTCTAGCGGGGATGGGCGTGGTTTGGTGTAGGTGGGTCTTAGCCTCCACTGGGGTCACAGGGCAGCTCCTTGAGGTTCTGCCTTGTTGGCCTGTGTGGAGAAAAATGGCGGCGCCCCAGTCCCTTAATGAACCAGGTATTGCAAATCACTCTCTTGGGTCTGATCTCCCTGTGCCGCTGGCGTAGCCAAGGTGGGATGTTTTCTATGTCCCAAGCCACGCCTCGTTTCCAGGTCTTAGTCCAGGTGTTTTATTGATACCGCCTGAAATATAATCCCACAGGCTGGGCTGCTTCCCAGCCAGGATCGAGCAGGGGGAACAAGGGCGAGGAGCAGTTTCTCCTGGTGCCGCGTGGGACCAGGGCACCAGCCCGAAGTCCGCACCACAGCTAGAAATAGGATCACTCTCCGTCCGAGCTGAGATTTTCTCTTCTCCAGGGACAGTTCTAGGAGCAGTTTCAGCCGCTCTTTCCCTTCCCGTCGACTCTCTGCAGCATTCCACAAAGGGGGTTCCCTCCTCCCACTTTGTGTCTCAGGGTCCCGGCCTGTTTTTATCTTCCTCAGTTCGCACTCAAGCACCTGTGAGGTTGTCTTCTTAGTGGCCTCTCTTTTTCTCCCTGGTTCCTGCATTTCAGTGTCCTATGGCTTCAGGCTTTTGCTGTTTGAGAGATGGGGGCGCGGGCGCGAGTGAAATGTACAGAGCTCCCTACTTCTCCGCCATCTTGCCTCCTCTTCCTTAAAGACATTCTTGAAAATGGGCATATGTACAACTATATAAAATTTGAATAAATAAAAGTTATAAGTGGCCCCATTCACAGAAAGCTAAAAGAGACTAAAATCCTTATGAAATTTTGTTTTTTTACAAAAGATTTAATATACATTAAGCATTTAGTATATTTTTTAAATAAGTATTTTTTGTCCCTTTCCAACTCAGTGTACAAACGATTACCTTAATTCTAGTGAGCATATGACTGAATTAAAGATTTGTAGCTTTCTGGGTGCCTAGGTGGCACAGTCCGTTAAGTGCCTGGCTCTTGATCTTAGCTCAGGTCATGATCTCACAGTTTATTAGTTCAGCTGCGTATCAGACTCTGTGCTGATGGTGCTGAGCTTGCTTGGGATTCTGTCTCCCTTTCTCTCTGCTCCTCCCCACCTTGTGTGTGCATTCTCACGTCTGCACCTTCTCTTTAAAAATAAATAAATTAAAAAAAAAAAGATACATAGCTTTCAGCATACATAATGAGTTCACAAAGTTTATGTGACCTTTGGTTCTTTTCACTAATGGAATTTACTTCTTCGTTTTTAAATGAAATAAGAGGACAATTCAATAAGCTCTTTGCAGACACAGCCTAATTGGAACTCTTGGATCACTGGCTACAAAATTGTGTGATAGCTCAGGGTGTGTGTTAATCATTCAAGTTAGAAAGTTGGGATTTGCCGTATGGGAGGCCATTCCGGAATGTTAATGCATAGTGTATGTAAGTTTAGTTTTCTGATTTGGGATTCTCATCTTTGTGTGACTGTAATAGAGTACAAATATATTTTCATGTCTGTGTAGCATAATTAATTTTTAAATTTTGCTTTGTCAAAAGTGATTTTCTTGTTTTGGACTACACTGACAAACATTAAACTATGCTTTCTTCTTTAATGTTTATTTATTTTTGAGAGAGAGAAAGAGAGAGAGAGAGAGAGGAAGCATGAGTGGGGCAGGGCAGAGAGGAGACAGAGGATCTAAAGCTGCCTTTGCATTGACAGCAGAGAGCCCCAGGTGGGGTTTAATGATGACTTAAGAAGGAAAATTTTATGTTTAGTGTACATTTCATGAGGTTTGTTAATGGTTTCTGAATTATGCAGCAGAAGAGAGAAAGTATCCTTCCAACTTCTGGATGGATCGTTTTAAACTAAACTGTTAACCAGAGTTGCTAAGCATGTCATCACATTTCTGAGGAATGCTAGTGTCCTGTTTTTTGCCAAAATAAATTGCACATTAATATGCACAGCTAAAGATGTCTGCTCCAGTGAGCCATCTGTAGCCAAATTGCTCTCCGTGAGGAACTGCTTCTGTGGAGGAGGTCGTGTGGCTTGGGCAGTCCTTGAATAGCAGAAAACATACTGTTTTCAAGTGATAGCTTAGTTTCCTCTTTATAATAGGATGCATTATGTTATTATATAACGTTTGTTATGTAATTATGTTTTCTCTGGCCTTCAGAATAATGTAAATAATGTAATATAAAATATAAATAACATTCAGTAAATACTTGAAGATAATATAATGAAAAAGAGGAAGCACTTCAGAATAATTAAATTATGAGAAGCAGTTGCTCCATTTGAGTCCATGTGACAGGAGGAGAAAAGAAGGAATAATTGGAAACAAATTTTAAACTGAAAAATTAAAAAAAAAATGAATCTAAGTGCTATGGTTCAAACTATAGTAGTGAGAGTTGAGAAGGGAAGAACCTTGGAATATTAAGTGGTGAAGGAGGAAGTTCAGTGTGGACCCTAAAGATGGGTAGCGTTCAGATAAGTGGAAGAGGAGTACACATTAGGCTGTGCGTCATGACCAACATAAGACAGGAGAGGATACTGCTGTGACAGAGTAAATGGCACACGTAGGTGTCCTGGTTTGCAGAAGAGTTGAGTTGTTATGCTTGCAGAAGTAAGACCCCAACAAGTTTTATTGTATAGGGACAGAATGAAAGCATGATTGAAGCAAATTTGTTCAGCAGCTCATGTGAATGGTATGTACACCAGCAAATATAAATTCCCAACATTGTGTTCTTCTTTTGATGTTCCATTATTTCAAGTGGTATGCTATGTTGAGCAGAGATTGCATTGTAAATCTTACGTACATTTTGTGTGTCAAAGTTGCAGTTTGGAGTGCAGTGAAGAGTGGATGTTAGTCATTAGGCCTTCTGGACTATTTTTTTTTTTTTTTTGAGAAATTTGTAGCTAAGTAGATTAATAACAGTTCTGAGCAAGAGCATGCTTTAACTCTAGTACCCCAACATTTGTCAACTCACCTTGATGCTTAGATGTATTAATTATTTTAAATTATTACCGAAGACACACTCTTAAAAATCAGAATGTAAGTTTTTAGTAATCAATAGTAATCAAAAGTTTTGTTAACTCTTTTTTGAAAGGGGCAACAATAATTGAAACTTTCTATATGCAGTTTACAAGCTTAAGTGATACGTCTTGAAACATTTAAATAATACATTTATGATTATTCATCAAAGTCCTTAGATAATGGAGTTGTATTACTACATTTCACAGCTCTGATAAATAATAAAGGTTCAACAAAGTAGAACCCAGGGGATTGGGTTAAACAGGGAGGTGTGTTATATTAATTATGCAGGACTACATTAGAATACACAGTGACCTCAGAATGAGCAGAAATCTTGGCTAACCAGTCTCTTATCCCATTTATGCAGCCTATTAAATTATAAGAGTGAATGAACAACTTTATGCCTTTCTTTTGTTCCTTTCCAAAGAGCTAATTGAATTAGAGTAGCTCATTAAACAGTTGCGTCTCCAGACCTTGAGTTTAGTGTGTGTACTTTCTGTAAGTAAATGTATGAGCAGGGAAAGCCAAAGATGACTATTTTCCTTTTGTTATGCAAACTTTAGCATTGCAGATAGGTGAGGAATGACATTTAAAAAAAAATAAAATTGGATTCTTTCATTTTAATTTTTATTTATTGAAGATAAGAATTCTTTTTGGACATATTGATATAGTTGTAGGTCTCCTTGGTATTGTCTCACATTTTTCCCATCATTTATCAGATAGATGTGGATGATTATAGTGTAATGTTAGTGAATAGGTGTAGGTTGTGGCAAGGGACATGGAAACTCATTTATGAAATATCGGTGGAAGATTTCTTCTGTGAATCAGCCTTGGCCTTGGATATTGTCTGACTTCTGTGGCATGAGGAAGAAATGATAAGGACTGAAATGTTCTAAGATCCTCGCTCATGGCTGCAGTGGACTGAAGACCCAGTGACGTAGAGATAGGAGAACGAGCTGTGTCATAGGTATGGGTACCAAGTGGAAATGGCAACGAGTGTCTGAGGCAATGATGGGAATAGATTCGGGTTCATTTTTGCTCAGACTTAGAGATAAATGTCTAATTTTAGAAATGAAGTGAGGCAGTAATTGCCTCTGGGCAGGGAAAATATGTATGGTTAGCAGGTAGGGTGATTATGAAGGACGCTTTCAGTTTGAAGCAAAATGGGATTGTCTGCGGCCAGAGGTATCGAGCAGGATTTTGGGGAGAAAGGCATGTAACTAGAAAATGAAGGCCAAAGCCTGTCATACACACTGCATGAACAGTGGGAATTAGCAGAGTAAGCACAGGGAAGCTGTAGCTGGAAGAGCAGACGTTTTCAGTTGATTTATTTCACTCAAACCAGCTAAGAAACGGTGGACATCTATCATGCTTAAAGTGTTAGTTATGACTGCAGGGGGTCTATAGAAAGACTCCTAGATAGAAAGTTCTTACCATTCTTTGCTTACCATCTTTTGAGGAGATACAGAGCCAGAAATAGAAGGATGATATAAGTGCTAGTATAATAATTATACTAAGGAAATTAGATATTTTGAATTTTTTGCAGAAGATTAACTTTATTTCACAGTTCTGGGAGAGGCATTGAGGTGTGAGGGGAAGTAGTTAGACTCACCCCCTTCTGCGGTTGTTTGTTTTGCATGAGTTATGTTTTTGTGAGGGTGTAACGTATCTGAGCAACGACAAAGGCCAAGTGGGGTACAGTGGCTTTGGAAGTACACCAAGATGAATGGGAAATTACCTTTCATAATCAGCATAGACACGTTTGAATACTGGAGAGTGCAGTGTAAATGCTACAGGATTTATAATGCCAAGGACTGAGAGGGCAGAGGTACTGTTGGTACTCATTATTCTCCCTGTGTGCATTGTGAAAGACACGGCCCACAGAACAGTGGAAGGTGGTTTGTGATGCTGGAGACGGGGGGGCGGGTTGTGGACTTTTTCGTCTTCTCAGTGTATGGGAAGTTTGTTTTTGTTCTTCTGTCAAGCAGGGAATTGGAAATGCTAGTGTTTCCAGGACTAGATTAAGAGCTGAGGTAAAAATCATTTTTGTTTTCAACGGATTTGGCCAGTAGAATTAAATATAAAGGAGGCTCTTTCTAAAAAATCCTAAGAGGATAAAGAGCTTTTCATATTGTGATTGCTACAGTGATTTTAACCTGTATTCTAGTGGTGAAGAGGAACATGGAGGCATCAAAATGTTTTTTATGTGTTGCTTATCAGAGTGAAGAAAATGTGGTCTTTAAAAGAATAAAAGGTGGGACTGTGGAATCTCTCAAAAAAAGGGTTTGTTAAGAGAAAATGAGAAGAGGCGGTACCTTGGGCTTTCTACCTTTCTTCCTGACTCTCCTTTGTGTCCTTATGTGGCAACAAGAGTCATATACATTTATAAACTACAAGGGGACGTTTGATTTTGGAATAAGGGCAATATAGAGTGTATTTCCCAGTATTAATGTAAATTATACATTTGATACGCTATGGTAGTGTTCTAATTTTGCAGTGGTTCAAGGTGGAATGAGAGCCTACTGGCTAGCTATGTGTGACGCTCCAATGTTCACACTGCCGACAGACTGAGTATTTTGTTGATAAAACCAAATGAATCTGAGGAAATGTTCAAGGGAGAGAGTGGAAGGAAACTAGCAAGTTTCCTAGCAGGAAGAAAGAAAAAAAAAAGGAGTCATTACAATATCATCAGATACTTATTATATGCCTATAATTTATTCAGTGCTATGTGCCAAGTAGAAGTTACTAAATAAATACTTGAATAAAGAAATGAATAGGTGGGGTTGCCTGGCTGGCTCAGTTGGTAGAGCATGAGACTCAATTTCAGAGTTATGAGTTTACATCCCATGTTGGCTGTAGAGCTTACTTAAAAAAAGAAAAAAATTAAAAAGGAATAGGTGACTGAATTTCACATCTACTTTGGCCATAACACTTGTCAAAAAGAGTAAGAGCAATTAACTACAATGCAAGTCACAAACCCTAGGAGTTTGTGATTTAATGAGGTTAATGTGGGTGTACATCTTATAATGTTTTGTAGAAAAAAAACAGAGAATCGGTAAAAAATTATGCTTTTAATTATATTTCCTTTTACGTTGTTTGTATGATTATGAGGTGCTATGGTATCATATAAGGTTGTGGAAAAAGACAAATGAGAGAAAATAAAGAGTAGAACAGCACCAGTGTCGTTGAGAGTAGGGGAGACGGTTAGGTAGGTAGATGCATATTTGTGGAGGAATTTCTGTCCATCAAGAAGGGGGTAAAGCGGAGTGAAAGTTTCCGTACCTTCTAGCTCACCTTTTAAGTAGCAGTAGCTTCTCTTTTGGGATTCAAATATTTATATATATGAAAAGTTATTGTGTGAAATGCTTCAAACATACAGAAACATAAAGAAAATAATATAAAAGTACGTAGACATTCAACCCCTATATTGAAAACAAATGTAATGAACACCCAACTACTTTCCATCCATTTTTAACAAATATTTTAATTTTACTTTCTGAATAAACTTTTAAACAAAGTAACATGTTAGAGCTGAGAGTCTCTTTCAACCTTTTCTAAACAAAAGTTTGCTTTCCATGAGATTGCAAAGTAAGTCCTCTTATACTGGTGAATGAGTTTAAATAATTTCAGTGTGCTTTTTATTTTAAAGCCATTTTAATAATTAAAACATTCAGTAAAGGTTTTTTTTTTTTTTTTTTTTCTAATTAAAAAGCTTAACAGGGGTGGCGGCTCAGTTGATTAAGCGCCCAACTTCGGCTTAGGTCATGATCTCAGGGCTCATGAGTTCAAGCTCCATGTTGGGCTCTGTGCTGACAGCTCTCAGCCTGGAACCTGCTTCAGATTCTGTGTCTCCTTCTCTCTGCCTCTCTCCCACTCATGCTCTGTCTCTCTTTCTCTCAAAAATAAATAAGCATTAAATTTTTTTTTAAATGTTTAACAGTATGAACTGTCAAGTGATAAAGAAGTTCTTAAGAGTTTGGGAAAAGTTAGTCCCATTTGTTTTCAAAAGGAAGTTCTTTGCAAGTAAAGCGCATATATGTATATATATGTATGTATACATATATATATGTATATATAGCTTTATATATATATATTTTTTGCCAGCCTAATACTTTACACTTTTGTACTGTAGAAAAATTTTCTGGTATTGGTGCTCCATATAATTAGTTTTCGACCATGGAGAATTCTGTACAAAGAACCTCAGTGCTAAATTGGTAACACTGGTTACTTTGGGTGGAGAAGATTTCATCACATAGAATTTGACATTCTAAATTACTTTGGAAGTATGTAAAATTTTGTATTATAAACATAAATTACTTTGGAATTTAAAAAAATATAAAGGGACACCTGGGTGTCTCAGTCAGTTAGGTGTCCGACTCTTGATTTTGGCTCAGATACCAGGGCCATGGAATCGAGCCCCACATTGCGCTTTGCAGTGCACATGGAGCCCGCTTAAGATTCTCTCTCTCCCTCTGCCCCTCCCTCCCACTAGTGCACTTCTCTGCTTCTTAAAAAAGAAAAGAGAGGTAAATGTTAAACATAAGTAGTTTTAAATTATATTCTGAAATAAGTATCAAACTCACCATCTCCTTTTCATAATTGATGTGACATGAAATGAGCAGATGCATTTACTCCTAAAACTGTGTGTGTATGTATGACGTATATCTCACATCTATATATATCTCACCAGTTAAATCAGTATATTGCTTACTTATATTGTAGTATACACATAAAATTTTAAAGGAAAAATATTTCCTCTGTAAAATAATGCTATTATTTATGATAATTTGAAGGGATGCCGTTATTTTTTTCCTTATTTTTGTAACGATGAATGTTCTCTTTCTAACCCAGTGTGGTTAATAATTTTTGTTTTCACACATTTGATTATGTTGCCTTGGAGGGGAAAGTAATGCTCTGCTAAGTTAAGAAATTAGCAATGTGTTAATAATTTGACAAGAGTACTCTGGGTTGTATAACTAAAAACTGTTCATGAACCACCAGTAGAGAAAATATCTCATGTAACTGATGTGTGAAATCTGTTATAAGTGGTCTTTTTATGATACAGTGTTTTCTATTTCTAGTGGTAAAAATGCTCTCAGTAAATCAAAGGCAAAGAACAGCAAAATTAATATTGGAAAAAAATACAACTTTATGTTCGTGTTTACTTTTTATTTTCCGTAAAATATACAGTGGTTAAGTCTTTGGGGTTCGTTAATCATATTTCAGTGTAGCATTTTATTTTATTTTTTATTTAAAAAATCTTTTTACTGTTTATTTACCTTTAAGAGAGAGAGAGAGAGAGAGAGACAGAGTGCAGACAGGGGAGGGGCAGAGAGAGAGGGAGACACAGAATCCGAAGCAGGGTCCAGACTCGGAGCTGTCAGTACAGAGCCCTGTGCAGGGCTCGAACTTACCAACCCTGAGATCATGCCCTGAGCCGAGATTGGATGCTTAACCGACTAAGCCACCCAGGCGCCCCCAAATTTTAATATTTTACTATACATTAAGTGAAATAATTTGATTATATTTTATGTTTCAAATGATGAGCGACATAACGTCAAGTGGTACCATGCATTTAAAAAAATTTTTTTTGTGTTTTCACACTGTTACTGTTTCACTGACCATTGTCTCATTTTACTTCTAGGTAAAAGAGTGGCTCTGTTTAAACTGTCAGATGACAAGAGCGCTGGGAGGCGATCTGGCTCCAGTGCCGTCATCACCGCAGCCCAAACCGAAGGCGGCGCCTGGTAGCCCGGCAGCGGCAGTGAGCAGACCACCCGCACAGCCGCCCCACGCTTCTCCGAAGAGGGATGCCGTTCCCAAACAGGAGGCCTCCAAGGCACCGGAGGCCAGGAGGCCCCCGCCACTCGTGAAACAACCAACCCTTCAGGGCTCTCCCCCGCCGGCGGCCAGGCAGCCTCCGGAGCCCTCGCCCACGCCAGCCCCTCCCAAAGAGCCCTCGGTCCCTCCCGAGCCGCAGGCCGAGGGCCCCGTGGCTGATGACAAACCGCAGCAGCCCACGACGGCCACGCCAGCCGCACGCGTTGCGTGCTCGTCAGTAGCAGCACGGCCTGGCGCTCCAAGCCGCAAGGCGCAGTCGGACGATCGAGAGGTCGTAACCCCGCCTCTAAAAACAGACGCTGCCAAACCCTCCCAGAGTTTTCCACCGACCGGGGAAAAGGTCACCCCGTTGGATTCCAAAGTCATACCCCGACCTGCGTCAGATTCCAAAATTACTTCACATCCTGGGCCTAGTTCTGAGAGCAAAGGTCAAAAACAAGTGGATCCAGTTCAGAAGAGGGAAGAGCCCAAGAAAGCACAAACCAAGACGAGTCCTAAGCCTGAGGCCAAGCCCATGCCAAAAGGGTCACCCCCGCCCCCGGGCCCACGACCTCCCGTTGGCCAAACTGCCCCCACATCGCAACAGCCTCCAAAGCCTCCGGAGCAGTCACGCCGTTTCAGTCTGAATCTGGGAAGTATCACCGATGCTCCTAAATCGCAGCCCACGACTCCTCAAGAAACTGTGACTGGAAAACTCTTTGGGTTCGGAGCATCAATCTTCAGCCAGGCATCGAATTTAATCTCCACAGCGGGCCAGCCCGGGCCTCAATCTCAGAGTGCACCCGGGGCCCCCACAAAGCAGGGCCCTCCTCCTTCACAGCCGCCTCCTCCGCAGGGGCCACCCATACCCACGGGTCAGGTACCACCGGCACCTGCAAAGGCTGCACCTGTGAGAAAGGAAACAAAAGCTCCAGTAGGTGAAAAATTAGAGCCCAAATCTGAACAAGTCCCCACAGTAAAAAGAACAGAAACGGAAAAGAAGCCTCTGCCTGTTAAGGACAGCAAACCTTCAGCGGCCGAGCCTCAAAAGGCTGTCCTTCCCCCCAAATTGGAGAAAGCTCCCAAACCAGAATCAGCCTGTCCTCTCTGCAAAACTGAACTCAACGTAGGTTCTAAGGATCCTCCTAACTTCAGTACTTGCACCGAATGCAAGAATCAAGTGTGTAATCTCTGTGGATTTAACCCAACGCCACACTTGACTGAGGTAAGCAATTTATATTTAATTTATGGATGTGGTTATATCATGTTTATTCTGAAATATTTTGGTAACCAAATTTCTGAACAAAAAAAACTTCCAAAAAATAAAAACATTTCTAGTAAAGAAGGCATATCAATATTGATGTCATAGAAGAAGTTTCAGTTACTTATTACGTGCTTAACTTTCTTTACTAAAGGTTCGTATCATTTGTATTTTTCTGGATTATGCACCAGAGGTAAGAAGATGAAATAAGTTGACAATTTAAAATAACAATTATCCCAATCCTTCATGAATTAAAGACCTGTAGCTTTGGAATCCTATCCGGTTTTTACTCATCAATGCCAAATAAGGGTTCTAATTTACTGTTCCCATCACCTCCAATCCCTCTGAGTCTACTACCTTAAAGGAAGTTTTGGTTGCTTGCAGATCCCAAAACAACATGAGGTCTGTTATTTTACAAAAAAGTGCTAAGAACTTAGTGTAAATTAACATTGCTTACTAGAAAATACCGATTCAAACATATTATGTCTAGACTTTTTATAATTCTCTTTGGGCTGTTATTGACTTAAATAAAATAGAGTACTCTATTAAGAAATGTCCAAAAAAATACATGGGTTTCAGTGACTGATGTCAAGGAACTGTGTTTTTATTTATTTTTATTTTTTTTTATGGGGCGATGAGACATTTTCTCCACAATATAAATGACCTAAATGCAGATTGCAAATTTCTACCTAACACACTTATAGAAAAATGAATCTATAAGCATTAGTAGTGTTTTAGGGCTATTGGAATATTTGGAACTTGGGTAACTGAGAGGTTAAATGATTGCTGCTATCTTGGGTGTTTTTAATCAGTATTTAGGCATTGAATTTTAAATGATTGTTCATTGTTTTTACACACATCAAAAATACTTAAGGAGTATTTTATTCTACTGTCTTTGATTTTGTGATTCACTGGAATGGAAAAATTGAACAGATTTTTGCAACTACCCAAAAGAAGCTGTAGAGATTCTGGGTGGTGTTTTCAAATTAAGGTTTTTTTTTTTTTTTTTTTTTTTTTTTAAGAATAAACCATATACAATTTTTATTCTTTTACCTTTAAAAGACTTAGGTTGCTTTGACATAATTGACACCATATGAAAGTATTGTTTCTACAGACTTAAGCAGGCTGTTATCCTCTTTATCTGTGTTGAATAAAGTTAACTAAGATCTACTGAAAAGGCAGATAAAATTTGGTTTCCCTCAGCACTTCATGAGTGGTAACAACTGTAATTATTACTTGCAGTGTTTTGGATTCAACGCAAAAGGAAAACAAAAAGCAAACCTTAAATTTCTTCCATATATTTAGAAGAGTTGTTTTTGGTTGTGTATTCATGAAGCAGAAAATTTTGTATTTATTTCATAGACGTACAGAATTATATCCTTTAATGAGGAGCCTTATGGTGTCAACACAGTGCAGCTTAATACTTATAAAACAAACTGCATCACTAAAAACAAAACATAATGTCTACATTTAAAATGTATTTTGGGCACACTAAAAAAAAAAAACAAAAACGTGTAGTGTAGACCTCAGTGTGTGTGTGTCTGTGTGTCTTTGTACAAATGTGTCTGTATATATTTTGACCACAGTGGATTACTAAAATCCAGTCGGTGTTTGGAATAAATGTATAAAAATGAGTATAAAAAGAGAGCCCTTGGGTGGAAAGACAATAAACTTTTCAGGAAAATCTTTGGTTTTCTGTGTGTTGGTCAATTAAATTTTGGAGATGGTAATTTGGAAAGGAGATTTCTTGAATAAAGCACAGAATTTCCTAGGCCATATGTGACATTTCAATGGTTTCAAAATATAAATGGTCTCAAGTATTCCGTTGGTTTAGGTGAAGTTCTGTTTTAAATATGATCAGAGGGATTTAGGCTGTGACTGTTCAGAGTATTTTGCGGTGTGGTAATTTATTTGAATTTGGAAGATCATATTTCAGAGGAGAAAAAAAAAATCTGGTGTTAACAAAAGCAATTGGCTAGTGTTCCTAGTTTAGCTTAAACATGCTAATCTGTATGAAGTTTTCAGTTAGTATAAGGCCTTAGTGCCCTCTGGTCTTTAGGTAAAATCCAGAGTGAATGATGCTAGTTGAATTAATGACTGTGGTATCAAGGGAGTGAATGATGCTAGTTGAATTAATGACTGTTCAAGTATTCCTATTACTGTTATTACCCCAAAGGACTTCAGAGGATTGGCAGAAGGAGGTAGTTGAAAAGAAGGCACATTGTGCTTGCATATGTGTGTGTGTATATATACACATATTTCCAGAAAATTGTAAATGTGATTTATAGACTTAACTCGTGCTCTCCCAGTGTTCTTAACTGCTCATCTCTGCTCATTTCCTTCAGTTAGGAGTGATTAGGAAAGCATCTTCTGCCTAATTATTGCCGTATTTCTATGCTTCGTCCCCTCTGCTTATGGTATTTGTTTCTTGTTATCTAATATTTCCTGCCCTTTCCTTCTAGTTTTCGAGGGTACATTCAGAAAATACTCAGACTTTATGCCTCAATGCAAAGAAATGGTATTTCTAAGAAAGGATTCAACTATTGCCATGTATTTTTCTAATAAAGCGCATTTGACTTCGTATTATAAGCCTCTGCCTCCATTATACCTAGTCACTGTGAGGCAGCACCTCTTTTCTCATGGGTACCACTCTGCCTTCCCTTTTTGCTCTTCTGCTCCTCTGGTGGTGAGAAGGGCTGGGTATATGGGTTAGGGAGCTACAGAGAGTATGTCCCCCTCCCCCGCACATTAATCAAGCACACCTGTCTCTGAGGTTGCTTCCTGTTTCTCCTACGCAGCGTCCCCCACAACACCTGAGCTGTGCCAAGGGCTGCCTGCGGGCCCTGGGGTGTAGCCAGGCTGCAGCCTAAGCTTCAGGGTTTAACTGTTTGATGCCAAGTTTGTATAAATGACACTGTAATCCATTAGCCTCTGATAGCAAGGAAAAGCTCGTTTAGGCTTTAACTTCTGGTAACTCAGGGAACATCTTAACTTAGGAATTTTAAAAGCAGCAGCAAGGCTTTCTAAAAGAGCTAGTCTTAGAGACTCTGGAAAAACAGCCTAAATTGACAATCCATTTACCTAGTGAATTTTAATAATTCTAGTTCAGTTCAAATGCAAAAAGGGCTCAAAATTACTCGTAGTGGGTGTTTATTTTATTGTTTTTACTATACCTTTCAAAAGTAGTTTTGCACTATGGGAATAAAGCTTAAAACCATGTCTCCTCATTTTTCAGGAAGTTCTAGGGTCATAATTTTGCTTCCTTGGTAAGATAATTATGCATGGCCTAAATGATCTAGGAATAGCTAACATATATTTGTCACCAGGCAACAAATGGGCCTTTTGAGCCAATTAAGACCCAGTGGTGTAACTGGGATCCCTTCAGATCTTTGCTCTCTAGCTGAGGTGGCCTCTGCATTCTCTGTCCAATACCCAAGGAAAGCCTAGTGGGCATGCAAACTATTTCTAGTTTGGCAAACACATACCCTGCTTTTCCTTTAAAAATCATTACTTGGGGGCACCTGGGTGGCTCAGTCAGTTAAGCGTCCAACTTTGGCTCAAGTCATGATCTCATGGATTGTGAGTTCGAGCCCCACATTGGGCTCTGTGCTGACAGCTTGGAGCTTGGAGCCTGGAGCCTGCTTCTGGTTCTGTGTCTCCGTCTCTCTCTGCCGCTCCCCTGTTTGTGCTCTGTCTCTTAAAAATGAATAAATGTAAAAAAATAAAAAAATCATTATTTAACTCTTTAATAATTATATATACCCAGTACTAAAAAGCACATAAATACATACACACACGCCAAATTAAAGACTGAAAGAATAATAATAAATCAGTAAGTAGAACACACTTATTATGCCAATAATTATTTTTAAAAATAATGACCTAATACAGATCTCTATTCCCTCTGAATACTTCTGACATCCTTGGCAGAGAGGGGTGCCTGATAGCCCTTTTTTGCTTACATGAAAAAGTTGACAAGTTTGTGGATAGAAGCAAAACTGTTGGTTCTTAAGTTTTAGGAGAATTTTGATATGTTGCCTTTATACTAAGTGTATATTTAGTCAGAAAATGCAAATATGGATTTAAAATAGAGATGTTTGTTTAAACAAATTTAATTAAAACGTAATTTCTCCATTAGTCTTTTTTCCTGTGCATTTTTACATGGTTAATATTCTATTCTGTATGATAGTTCTCTATCCCAATCTTAACGTATGATTATATAACATTTCTTCACATGATTGAGCCCTTAAGTATTATTAAAATGGGTATTAATTACGTTTTTGGGTACATGGATATGTTTTTTTATACACATTCTTCTCATACTAGGGATTTAGGTTGTTTCATTTTTCTCATTTTAAGGTGAACATTTTTTAATGCAAATAGATTGTATTTTTAACTGTTTCCCAAGGAAAGCTTACTAGTACTAATGTTACCAAATCAGGGGACAAGGACCTTGAAGTGTCAGATGCTCTTTGGAGATGATAAAGTAGGTGATATTGCCACCACTAGTGTCATGTGATTCCTTTCTTACTGCATCTTCTCCATACTTGGATAAGACCATTTAAAATGATATTTGTTAATTTGGAAGTCTAAAGTCAGTATAATGTTATTCCTTTGGTTTGTATTTATTACCAGACATTTTGTTTGAATATTAAAGGTAAATAGCTGATTTTAATTATGGTCCGGACAAAATACTGTGCAGGCATGTGGGAAAACATTAACTGCTGCCATTGTTGCTGTTCCCTGCCCCCCCACCCCCCACCTTTTAAATTTTTCCTTTTGCAACAGGCAGGTATGAGACAGCTATTTTCCTCACAACAACCCTGTTGGGTAGATTTTACGGTGACTTTAGAGATCAGGAAAATGACTGCCAGAGGGGGCAGCTCTCAAGCCACAGAGTTACAGTTCAGAGCCACTGCCCTCTCTCCTGTAAGAAGTTTGAGTGACCCAGGGAACTCGAAAACAAATGCCCCTTGTTCTGTCCTCTCTTACCTATACGTTGTGTCAGTTGGTGACTGAGAGGACTTTAATACCAGCAAATTGGCTAATATGTGCCTCAAAGCCAGGTCCCATCTGGGGGCCACAGAATAGTGGTGACTGTGTTACATGGTTGGACTTAGAAGGATGGACAGATCAAGAGGTTCAGAAGCACAGAGGCCAGCATCATTGCATTATTTTCCCTTCCAGATAAGTCCACCAACTGGTCACCATTTCTTTAGAGCCGAAAGAGACTGATGAGATGATGTCCCTGCCTTCATATATAGTGAGTGTGAGGACATAAAGCATACTTGCGCCAGCTGCCAGAAATACTATTCTATTCCTGCCAGTGGATGCAGAGACTGTACTCTGAAAATTATGAACATTTAAGTGTTCCACTCATGGTAGTGGCAGTTGTTAATCCTTGCTTCTTCCAACACTTCTGTGTAGACTCCTTTGCTACATTCCCAGGAGTGGGATTGCTGGACCATGGGTTATCTATATCTTAAAGCTGTTCTCCAGGCATTTGTATCAGTTTATATTCTGACCACCTTCTCATACATTCTGCTCTGTCTCTCGGGATACATTGTCTGATAACATTGTCACTGGACAGCACCAATTTTATTAGATTTCTTGATCTCTGATTGTCTTTTCCAGAGCCAGTTTTCCTCAGATAACATAAGACAGCTAGTCCTTTTTGCATTCACTACTGAGCAGAGAGGTCTCAGGTCTCTCTCATCAACCAGAGACTCACTACTAATGCCTGGCCTGGCCTGGCCCGGCCCCAGGATCGGTGTTCTCAGGTGCCGCTAACCATCATTAAGAAATATCTGTCCTACTGACTAGCACCATGTGACTGAATCTTCAGCTTAGGACATCTTCTCTACTCATCCCTCAGGTACCTAATGTTTCCTCTCTTCTTTTCAGAACTTTTGGATCTGTTTATATTTGCCCTGTGGCTTTGGATAAAAATCATCACTTGTTGGGTCAGTTGCTACCAGGAATCTCAGCAATGTAAAATATTAGAACTTATATCATCTGGTCCGCTTTTTCCTCCCTTTCTCTTCTTGATGGCCGTTTGTTTTACTTTTAAAACTTTATTCCAATAATTTCAATTAAAGAAGTTTTATATATATGTACATATATATATATGTAACAATCCATACAGTAGTGAAGTGTCAGAAGTGAAATGAATAGGTTCCTCTCCTCCATGCACTTCATATTAAAGATGAGGTATCTCTTCAGACCTATCCTTTTCTTTTCTGCTTTTTAAAAATTTTGATTGATGTGTAATTGGCATAGAAAACTAAATTAGGTTCAGCTGTACATTAGTCATTCAACAATTACATATGTTATGAAATGCTCGCCACACTAAGTGTATTACAACATTGTTGACTGTATTCCCTATGCTGCACTTTTCAATCTTGTGACTTATGTATTTTATAATTGGAAATATGTGCCTTTTAATTTCCTTCATGCCTTTTACCCATTCCCCCCCACCCCTCTCCTTTGGCAGCTACCAGTTCTCTGTAAGTCTGTTTCTTTTTATTGTGTGTGTGTTTGCTCATTTGTTATTTAGATTCCACATAGAAATGAAATCATATGATATTTGTCTTTTTCTGCCTTATTTCACTTAGTGTAATAACCTCTGGGTCCATCATTGTTGTCATGAATGGCGAGATTTCATTCTTTTTTATAGCTGAGTGATACTCCCTTCTCTGTATGTACGATATCTCCTTTATCCATCCATCTCTTGATGGACATTTGGGTTGCTTCCATATCTTAACTATTGTAAATAATGCTGCAGCAAACATAAGGGTGCATATATAGTTCCAAATTATTATTTCTTTATTTTTAAGATGAATACCCAGTAGCAGAATTACTGGATCATACATGGTAATTCTGCTTTTAATTTTTTGAGGAAACTTCATCCTGTTTCCATGGTAATTGTAACAGTTTATATTCCTGCCAACAGTGCAGGAGGGTTCTCTTTCCTTCATATCCTTGCCAACACTTGCCTTTTTATACTAGCCATTCTGACTGGTCTGATGTGATACCATGGTGGTTTTGATTTGTGTTTCCATGACGCTTAGTGATGTTGAGTATCTTTTCATGTTCCATTGGCCATCTCTGTGTCTTCTTTTGGAAAAAATATCTATTCAGGTCCTCTGCTCATTTTTTAAGTGGATTTATTTGGTTTTTAGGGAGTTAAGTTGTATCGCTTCTTTATATAGTTTGTATATTAATCTCTTATTGGTTATATTTTTTACAAATATTTTCTCCCATTCAGGTTTCTTTCTGTCATGTTTATGGTACCCTCTGCTGTGCAAAAGCTTTTTATTTTGATGTAGTTGGAATAGTTTATTTTTGCTTTTGTTTTCATGCCTTAGGAGACAGATCGAGAAAAATACTGCTGAGGTGGATGTCCAGGAGATTACTGCCTGTGTTTTCTTTAAGAGTTTTATGATTTAAGTCTTTAATTGTTTTGAGTTTATTTTTTTGTATGATATAAGAAAGTAGTTCAGTTTCATTCTTTTGCATGTAGCTGTCCAGGTTTCCTAGTCCCATTTATTGAAGAGACTGTCTTTTTCCTCATTGCATATTCTTGCCTCTTTATCAAAGATTAATTGACCATAGAAGTGTGGGCTTTGTAGTGTGTTCCATTGATCTTTGTCTCTTTTTGTGCCAATACTATAGTGTTTTTATTATGACAGCTTTGTAGTATATCTTGAAATCTGTAATTGTGATACTTTCAACTTTGTTCTTATTTATCAAGATTGCTTTGGCTATCTGGGGTCTTCGTGGTTCCATGCAAATTTTGGGATTTTTTTTGTTGTTGTTGTTCTACTTGTTTGAAAAACAGTGTTGGTATTGTGATAGAGACTGCACTGAATCTATATATTGATTTAAGTAGCATGGACATTTTAACAATATTAGTTCTCTAATCCATGAACATGGTTAACCTTCCCATTTGTTTGTGTCTCCTTAAGTTTCTTTCATCAGTGTCTTAAAATTTTAAGAGTACAGGTCTTTCACCTCTTTGGTTAAATGTATTCCCAAATATTTTATTCTCTTTGATGCAATTATAAATGGGATTGTTACACATACTTCCTTTTTTCCTATTTTATCATCAGTATATAGAAATGCAGTGGATTTCTCTATATTGATTTTGTATTCTGCAATTTTGCTGAATTCATTTATTAGATATGATAGTTTTTTGGTGGTGTCTTTAGGGTTTTCTATATATAGTATCATGCCATCTGCAAGTAGGGACAGTTTTTTCTTTTTTATTTCTTACCAGTTTTGTATTTATTTAATTTATTTAATTTTAATTAATTTATTTTTTCTTATCTATTTTATGGCTAGGATTTTCAGTGCTATGTTGGATAAAAGTGAGGAGAATGGACATCCTTGTCTTGTTCTTGATCTTAGGGGGAAAGCTTTCAGTTTTCATCACTGAGTATGATTTTGGCAGAGGGTTTGTCATATATATAGCCTTTATTATGTTGAGGCATGTTCCTTCTATCCCCGCTCTGTTGAGAATGGGTTGAATTTTGCTACATGTTTTTCCTGAATCTTGAGATGATTATGTGGTGTTTTTTTTTAAATGCTTATTTATTTATTTTGAGAGAGAGAGAGAGAAAGAGAGAGGGAGAGAAAGAATCCTGAGTAGGCTCCACACTCAACACAGAGCCTGTTGCAGTACTTAATCCGTGGCTGTGAGATTGACCTGAACTGACATTAAGAGATGAACACCCAACCGACTGAGACACCTAGGCTCCCTAATCATTTGGTTTTTAATCTTCATTTTGTAAATCACAGTGATCAATTTGTGTATATTGAATCATCCTAGCATCTTTGGAATGAATCCCTCTTGATCATCATTAATGATCCTTTTAATGTGTTGTTGAATTTGGTAATTTTTTCTTATTGTAGTGTTGTTGTCTAGTTTTGGTATCAAAGTAATGTCTTGCAGAATGCATTTTGAAGCATTCCTTACCCTATTTTTTTTTTTAACAGTTTGAAAAGAAATGCATTAATTATTTTTAAAAGGTTCATTATGGGCCTCTGGGTGGCTCAGTCTGCTAAGCATCTGACTTTACTCAGGTCATGATTTAGTGGTCTGTGAGTTCAAGACCGGTGTAGGGCTCTGTGTTGACAGCTCAGAGCCCAGAGCATCTTTGAAACCTTCTCATGTCCTCTCTCTCAATCTCTCTCTCTCTCTCTCAAAAGTAAATAAACATTAGAAAAGTATTTAAAAAAATTTTTTCATTAGAATTGACCTGTGAAGTCGTCTGGTCCTGGACTTTCATTTGTTGGGATTTGTTTGATTACTAATTCAGGTTTGTTGCCAGTAATTGATCTGTCTAGATCCTAAATATCTTTGTGAATCTGTCTCACAAGTTTCTGTGTTGCTAGAAATTTATCTATTTCTTTCAGGTTGTCCAAATTTCGGCATATAATTTTTTTATGATATTAACTTAAATCTTTAAATTTCTGTAGTGTTGCTTGTAACTTCTCTCTCTTTTTAAAATTTATTTATTTGAACCCTCTCTTTTTCTCTCTGAGTCTGGCTGAAAGTTTATCAATTTTGTTTATATATATTTTTTAAATGTTTTATTTATTTCTGGGAGAGAGAGAGAGACCGTGTGAGCAGGGGAGGATCAGAGAGAGAGGGAGTGACAGACCGAAACAGGCTCCAGGCTCTGAGCTAGCAGTCAGCACAGAGCCCGATGCGGGGCTCGAACCCACGAACCGTGAGATCATGATCTAAGCGAAAGTCGAACGCTTAACCGACTCAGCCACCCAGGCGCCCCCAATTTTGTTTATTTTTTTAAAGAACCACACTTAGTCTCATTGAGTTTTTTCTATTGTTTTCTATTCCATTTATTTCTGCTCTGATAATTATTATTTCCTTCTTTGACTTTGGGATTTGTTTATTTTTCTTTTTCTAGTTCCTTCAAGTAAAGGTTAGGTTGTTTATTTGAGATTTTTGTTTCTTGAGATAGGCCTATATTGCTATACACTGACCTCTTAGAACTGCTTTTGCTACATCCCAAAGCTTTTAAATTGTTTAATTATCATTTGTCCTTAAGTATTTTTTATTTGTTATTATGATTATTTTGCTAAGGAAGTTCATTTTTACATTTATATTATAAAAATAGCCTTTCACATTTATTATAAACATGTAATTTTATTTTTCACTTCAGGTCACTTATTTATCTGTAATTATTATTATTAGTTTTTGGTGTATTGTGAAGTGAAGGGTTTAATTTTACATATTCACAGTGCATGGCCCCTTGCTGCTACATTATTTACTAAATATTTAATTCTTTTCCTTCTTATAGTTTTTTTTACAGATTTTTTATTATAGTTCTGGTATAATTAATATTCAGTGTTCTATTAGTGTACAGTATAGTGATCCGACAATTCTTTACATTACTCAGTACTCACCACAAGTTTATTCCCAATATTCTTCCTCTATATTACCCATCCTCCCATCCTCCTCCCCCTGCTAACCTTCAGTTTCCTCTATGTATTTAAGAGTTTGTTTTTTTCTCTTTATTCTTTGTTTTCTTTCTTGAATTCTACATGAGTGAAATTCTATGGTATTTTTCTTTCTCTGATTGATTTATTTCACTTAGCTGTGTATCCTCTTAGATCCATTCGTATTGTTGAAATTGGCAAGACCTTATTGTTTTTATGAGTGTGTAATATTTCATGGTATGTATATACCACATCTTCCTTGTTCACTCTACTATGGATGGACACTTGTGTTGCTTCCATATCTTAACTGCTGTTAATAATGCTGCAATAACCACGGGGAGCATATATCTTTTCAAATCAGTGTTTCTGTATTCTTAGGGTAAATACCCAGTAGTAGAATTACTAGATCTTATGATAATTCTATTTTAAAGTTTTTGATAAATTTATTTACTGTTTTCCATAGTGGCTGCACCATTTTGCATTTTCATCAGCAGTTCTTGAGGGGTCCTTTCTTTCCACATCTTCACTAACTCTTGATTCGTGTGTTTTTGATTTGAGCCATTCTGATAGGTGTGAGCTGATATCTCACTGTGGTTTGATTTGAATTTCTCTGATGATGAATGATGTTGAGTATCTTTTTATGTGTCTGTTGACCATTTATGTACCTTATTTGGATAAATGTCTGTTTATGTCTTCTGCCCATTTTTAATTGGATTAGTTGTTTCTGGGGTGCTAACTTGTATAAGCTCTTTATATATTCTGAATACTAACCCTTTATTGGATATGCCATTTGCAAATACTTTCTCTCATTCAGAAGATTGTCTTTTACTTTTGTTGATTATTTCCTTCTCTTTGCAGAAGGGCAAAAATGTTGAAAAATGTTAATATGGCTGATGTCAGAGAAATTGATGCTTGTGCTGTCTTCTAGGATTTGTATGGTTTCACGTCTCACATTAGTTACTTAGTCCATTTTGAGTGTATTTCTGTGTATGGTATAAGAATGTGGTCCAATTTCATTCTTTTACGTGTAGCTGTCCAGTTTTCCCAACACTATTTGTTGAAAACACTTCCTTTGTCCTATTGCATGTTCTTGCCTTCTTGCCTCCTTTGTTGAAGATTAGTTGACTACATAATCGTGGGTTTATTTCTGGGCTCTTGATTCTGTTCCATTGATCTGTATGTCGTGTGTGTGTGTGCGCGCGCGCGTGCGCACGCATGCCAGTACCATATTGTTTTGATTACTACAGCTTTGTAGTGTATCTTGAATTCTCAGACTGTGATACCTTAAATTGTTTTCTTTGTCAAGATTGTTTTGGCTATTCAGGGTCTTTGGTGGTTTCATACAAACATTAGGATTTTTGTTCTAGTTTTGTGAAAAATGCTTTTATCTTGGTAGAAGTTGCATTAATTCTTTAGATTTCTTTGGGAAGTATAGACGTTTTAGCAGTATTTGTTCTCCCAGTCTGTGAGCATGGAATATCTTTCTGTTTAGTTTGTGTTATTTTCTATTCTTCATCAGTTTTTGCTTCCAGAGAACAGATCTTTCCCCTCCTTGGTTACATTTATTCTTAGGGTTTTTGTTTGTTTGTTTGCTTGTTTTGTTTTGTTTTGGTGCAAATGTAAATGGGGCTATGTTTCAAATTTTTCTTTCTGCCATTTCATTGTTAGTGTATAGAAATGCAGTGGATCTCTGTATATTGATTTTTGTATCCTGTGACCTTACGGAGTTCATCTATCAGTTCTAGTCATTTTTTCATGGAGTCTTTAGAATTTTCTATACATAGTATTATGTCATCTACAATGAGTGGAAGTTTTACTTCTTTCTTATTATTTGTATGGCTTTTATTTCTTTTTGTTGTCTTATTGCTGTGACTAGGATTTCCAGTACTATGTTGAATAAAAGTGATGAGAGTGAACATCCTTGTCTTGTTCCTGATCTTAGGGGAAGAGCTCTCGGCTTTTCACTATTGAGTATGATGTTAGCTGTGCATTTTCCATATATGGTCATTTTTATCTTGAAATATGTTTCTTTACTCTGATTTTTAGCGCTACCTTTATCATGTAACAAATTTCTATTAAGACAGTTCATTCTTCGGGATTCCTGAGTGGCTCAGTCAGCTGGGCCTCAGACTTTGGCTCAGGTCATGATCTCACCATTGGTGGATTCGAGCCCCACGTTGGGCTCTGTGCTGACAGCTCAGAGCCTGGAGCCTGCTTTAGATTCTTCTCCCTCTCTCTCTGCCCTTCCCCTCTGGTGCTCTCTCTTTGTCTCTCTCAAAAATAAATACACATTAAAAAACCAATTCACTCTTCCAGATTCTTTAATATGTATTATTAGTTACATGTCTAGTCTACAGTTTTAGTACCTTAGTATTTTTATTAGTCTAGTCCTAATGTTTTAAAATATTAAGTATCAATGAAAATCTAAGTAAAAAAGTCTAGTGACAGGGTGTGTACCTGCCCAGGATTTGACTTTACCTTATTTATAAGCTAATAAATTAACTTGTTACTGTTTTGTAGATGTCAGTCATTGATATGACTATTCTAATCATCTCCAAGTGCTGTCACCAGAAGTTTTCATTTGTACCTGCTAAAAATAGAACCTTAATACCTGAGTCAAACTTCCAAAGGAAAGCTAATTAAAGCACTTGGTAAACAATGTAACTGTTCATTGAATAAATTGTGAGATTGCCTGCCAATTTCTTCTATTATTTACTTAGCCTTCATGAAACTCTGTGGACTTCTGACATCTATTATATGTCACATATTTACTCTTACATTCTTGTTTAATTCACCAACATACTGCAATACATGAATGACTACTGGAAAAATAAATACTCTCCACTTTAAAAAGAACATTCCTACAGAAGTAATTATGCAAGTGTTATCTAGGTATACAAGACCATTGATAATAGACTTAAGAAACTTAAACAAAAGTGAATAGTGTCAGCTAAGTGTCAGCTACCAAATGAGAGATTGAATGAATATGTTTCATGACTTTTAGAAAAAAGAACCATCCTCTCTTTGAAGTTTATTTATTTTTGAGAGAGAATGAAAAAACGTGGGTGCACGAGTGGGGGAAGGGCAGAAAGAGAGGGAGAGAGAGAATCCCAAATAGGTTCCATGCTCAGTGGAGAATCCTAAAGCAGGGCTCAGTCTCACGACTGCGAGATCATGAGCTGAGCCAATAGTAAGGGTCAGATGCTTAACCTACCGAGCCACCTTCGTGCCCTGAGAATCATCATCAAGAATTTTCAATCACCTAGAGTCAGTTTTCTCATAGCATTGTAACGTATTATAAAGATACCCACTAATTGATGGACTCAACACACTCTAATACTTGTCAGAATAATCTAAGACATTTTCTCTAATGTACTTTATTGAAGTGTAGTCTCACCAGATGCTACACTAAAAATGTGTTCCTTGGTCAAGAAAAATGGCACATGCTTCATATTTAATCTCTTTTTTTTGAGGCTCAGGGAATTAAAAAATTTTTTTTAATGTTTTATTTATTTTTGAGAGAGAGAGAGAGACAGCATGAGCAGGGGAGGGTCAGAGAGAGAGGGAGACACAGAATCTGAAGCAGGCTCCAGGCTCTGAGCTAGCTGTCAGCACAGAGCCCGACGCGGGGCTCGAACCCATGAACCGTGACATCATGACCTGAGCCGAAGTTGGACGCTTAACCGACTGAGCCACCAGGCGCCCTATATTTAATCTCTTTTAGAGATATAAATTGGGTATATTAACACAATGGGAGATCTTTGAATCTAGAAGTTTGTTTTGCCTAGCATATAAAAATTTTATTTTACTACACAGTCTTTTTATTTATTTGGCATAATTGGTTTCTGGAAGACACATATTGCAGAAGAAATAATAGCATTTGAAATATAAAATATATTTGAATTGATGTCTTCATCATCTTACTCCTAGAGGTCTTTCTTTTGCCTCCACAGCAATAAATCACACTGTCTAGAGAAAATTTCCATTAAAATGTACCACACACATACTGCCTATTCAACATTTCCCACATTGGAGTCATCATCTTGTCCCCATGTTTCTTCTGACATGTTCCCTGCGCTGCTGAAAGGCATGACAAATCGCGAGAGCCATTCCACGCCTCTGTTTGTTTCACTTCCCAGAAGCCATGGCTTTTAATTATGATTAGTTCTACCTGCTAAAGGTATCTTTGTTCCCTTCTGTCTTTCTTATCCTCACTGTTAGAGCCTTGTTCAAGTCCTTATGTATCATCCCCGTTCTAGCAGTGGAGACTGAACACTTTATTTGGGGGAAACTCGGTTTCTTAAAATTCAGACTCCAAAATGTTTCTGATTATTTGTGCAGTGTCCTTGTTTATCATGTTCTAGTGAATCCCTAATCTCTCTTCATATAAGAGTATATTCAATGGCATGCTCAAAGGTATGAGGAACATACCTTTTCTTGTGCCTCAGTACCCCCCACATATGTATTTATCTCCTGTCTATTCTTTGACATTCATCTCAAACTTTTCTCTTCATGTTCTAATACTTCAGTCAGGCTTTCTTATATAATGTTGCGGTTGTCTCTTTCTTTTCTTGTGTAATGTCACCAGAATGTGACCTCTGGGGCGCTATGAGTACCGTTAAAATGCCAGCTCATCGTAGGTAGTCGATACGTGTTTGTTCAGTGAAGGAAGAACAGAATTTGGGCAAATGGCATGTGGAGGGAAATGCATGCTTCATGTTAATGGCATTAAAATTATAGTTAGAAATAGTTTGAAACTTACTCATTCCTATATTGACGGCAAAAAAGGTCCTTCAAAAAAGGGTCTTACATACTAATATGTATCTCTTTTCCCATTTTTTTAAGTTTGTTTTGTGTGTGTGTGTGTGTGTGAGAGAGAGAGAGAGAGAGAGAGAGAGAAGGGAAGGGGCACGAGAGAGATATACAATCTCAAGCAGACGCCACACTCAGCACAAAGCCTGACATGGGACTTGATCTCATGAATTGCAAGATCATGACCTGAGCTGAAATCGACCGTTGAATGCTTAACTGACTGAGCCACTCAGGTGTCCCTCTTTACCCGTGTTCTTAAAGTATAGAAGGATTAGAAAGAAGATGAACTTTTTTTTACATGAAACATAAGAACTTTCTATTTTTAATTGTTTTGCTCAAAAATTACTTCAACGAGGCTAACATAGACCACTGTTTATTACTATAATCTGCCACCTACTTTCCATAATGCAAAATTTTCTTTCCTTGCTTTCTTTTTTCATTTGTTTATAGCATTTATTTTCTTATGATAAGATAATTATTTTATTGATTTATTATGCTTTTTTGAAAATTATCTTTTTCCCTCACAAGTTCGATGAGTG
The DNA here is from genome assembly GCF_003009895.1 of Hyaena hyaena. NCBI lineage: Eukaryota > Metazoa > Chordata > Mammalia > Carnivora > Hyaenidae > Hyaena > Hyaena hyaena. Next base: position 657,002 of record NW_024081538.1, read on the forward strand.
CCAGATACTTATCATATAGAATCTTCGTAGAATGAGTTCATTAATCCTGTATAGTCATTACAGATGTGTACTTGAATATGGTAAACCGGAATATTGATTGAGAATGCTAACATCATATCTGGTTAGCTGCAAATGTTTTTAACGACTTTCCTACCTTACCTTTCCCAAGACTTCACCTCAAAAGGTGGAAAGAAGATACACATATCACATGTATTTAAAAACATACTCCAAAATAAATTGTCATTAAATTGGGCCCATAAGGGAATGTGTATCTTCTGTTACAGCTGAGGGATAACTCAATGAAACTAAGCTTCAAGAAAAAGAGACCTTGAGTTTGCTGATCCACAGGGAGGCAACATAGCAGTGTTGTCAAGATGGCGCCTCTGCTACCTCATAGCGGCTTGCTTTCCTTACCTAATAAAATGGGCATGATCATGGGAGGACCTACTTTATGGGGCTGATGTCAAGATTAGAAGAGTGAATACATGGTAAGCTTTAAGGGCAGTTCACGGTGGTAGTAGATAAAGCTTAGTAAATGATACTTTTGCCAGCTACCCTTCCCAGATGTAGAAGAAATATGGTATCGAGATACACCTTTTGCTAAGACAAGATAAAAAATGATTCTTTTCTAAGTGAAATTTTTCTTCCAAGGAAAACTAAGCAGCTTAATGAAATGTGTTTGGATGTTAAATGGCAAGTGTGAGCCTTTACTCCAAGCTTGAAAGTTGATTTCAGATTATTTTATATAATGTGGTAAAAAGTAATGGGCCTTGACTAAAATGAAAACACATGCATTGTTGTGTTTTTATGTGCGATGTCAACCATGATTCTATTTTTACTTACTTAATGAGCTTTTCTCTGTGATTGTGGCATATTAATATGAATGCTTTCTTTACATATGAAACGAAGCAAAGTATCTCTAAGATTTTGAAAAGACTTCCATGGAAAGAAGTTTTATCATGGATTTTCTTCAAATGAGTATACTTGGGAAGCATTAGAAAATTGCTGAGAAGTAATTAGCAACAAGAATATGTTGACATGAGAAATGCTCACTGAAATTTATGGCCAGATGGCTTAATTCATGCCTGCAATGGCCTGAGACTTGTTCTCTTTTCTGACATTTTAGTAAGTTGTTCACATTTTTGTATTTCTAAAAAAATTGGAATTAAATGAAGGTTTTACATCATCATGGTTTTTTTGCCCAATGAAATCCCATAGCCAGTATTATTGTTATAATGATTTATCCTAATTCTTTAAAAACAAGCATGTATTTTGTAACTAAAACATTGTATCACACTCAGGGAAATTATAAATATACTTTTTGACACAGAATATTATTTAAATTATACAAAAATAAACACTCATTTGTAGTTTTAAAGATGGTGTTATTTTCTCTTTTTATAAAAGTTATGCAACACTTAAAGTCTACATGTAGAGTGCTTTTTAAAACTGATTTTACTCTAAATTTCAGTTGTGAAGTAGAAACTGATTTTTTTTTCCTACAATGGGTGTTAGTTTTCTATTGCTATGTAGCAAGTTGCCATAAACTTAGCAGTTTGAAACAATATGAATTTATTAGCTCACAGTTTTATAGCTCAGAAGTCTGGTAGCACGTGATTGAGTTCTCAGATCAGAGTCAAAACAAGACAGAAGTCCAGATGTGGTTGAGGCTATGTTCCCATCTAGTGACTCTGTTGAAAATCTGCTTCTGGATTTATTCAGGATTTGGGCAGAATTCAGCTCGTTGTGGTTGCAGCACTGAGGTCTCTGTTTTCTTGACTGTTACTGTGAGTTCTTGGACACTTTTTGGCCTTCCTTGTGTGGTGGATTCCCCATCTTCAAAGCCAGTAACAGAATTTCCCTTATGTGGAATCCATCTCACACTTTCCATCTCTGACTTGAATAAGGGCCGAGGCTCTTCCAGAAGCTCACCTGATTGGACTGAGCCTGGCTGGATAGCATACCTTTTAATTTACTTAAAAGTAGACTGATTAGTAACCTGAACATGGCGAAATACTCCATCATATATGCAGTTTCCACCTGCACCGAAGGGAAGGGAAGGGAATTAAATAAGGGATGTATGCCAAAGAGTAGAAATTTTGGGAATGAGAGATGCCTTTTAGAATTCTGCCTGCCCCAGTAGCTAAGTTACTACATTTATTAACACAAGATAAATTTGTAAAGGAGGGCACATGTATTAAATCGATTTTGCTACAGGGCATGCATACATAAATACACCCAGGTATTTTGCTGACCCACGGCTATAAAGTAGAATTGCTTTATCTGAAACCCCATGACAAGAAAAAGAGTGTGTCAGAGAAGTACCAGCCGCAATCTTTATGGTGTCATCTCTCATTTAAGGCTTTCCACATAACCACACTAATGCATTATTCTCTTTACTGGAATAGAATGAGAGGTCTTTAAGAATTTACAGTTAAATACCTGACTTTATTTTTTGGGTAATCTCATTAATTAATTAAATGAACCAGACTATATTGAAGATTATAGGATAGGATTGCCTCCAGGGGAGGAGATGGACTTGACAAGGCTAAACAACTGATGGGAAGTGTGGAAGTAGAAAGATAAATATGACTACATGCTTTTAATCCTGAGATATGGAGACAGCGATGTTAAAATCAAGTAAAATTGGAATAATATTCAATTATTAGAATGTTCGTATGCATAGGGAAGTTAGATTACTCAATTCTAGATCTTAGAGGGTATTTCAGGGGCAGAGTTCTTAGTTTCGATGCCATCAGAGTAGATATGTCAAAGTCATGAAATTAGATTATAATATGGAAGAAAAAATATAGAAAAGCAAATATAGAGGCCTGAGAGCCAGGAAAGACCAAATTTTGTGAGGGAAGGGTAAGGAGGCAAAACATATCCAGTGATTGGAAAGAAAGGAAAACTAAAAAGGGCATTGGAAAGACCAGAGAAGAGAGATTTTGCATACCTCACCTTGATTTGGGTAAGAATTAATGAAGGAGGTTGATTAATACAACAGTGGTGTATATTGATTAATCCTTCCCAAAAGAGGAGAAATGGTGAGGGATGATACAAAATAAGACCAACGTAACTTATGAAAAATACTGAACATTTATCCCTTTCAGCCTTTCATGATTGAGAACTAAGGTTGGAGTTCATTGTGTTTCAGAATTATGAACTTTCATTAAGTTTTCAGAAAATATTTATATCTAGTTTGGGTAGTAGTATTTTTCAAAGATAAAATTTGGGCATAAAATCTCATTTAATTTTTGGCAACACACAGTGGGAAATCACTGTAAATGGTACTTTAGATTAAACTTTACATGCAGATATATTTTAGTTTCTCTGGTAAATCTCTTAATTATGATAGAAGAATGGATGCTATGTAGATAAGTAGTTAGGTAGACAGATACCTACTTAGATGCTGAATGCTAAGATTATGGTTAGCCTAGGTGGTGAGAAAAACGATCAAGTAAATGTAAACTTAGGATCTCATATATAAATCAGAGGAAAGGACATATTTGTCACTTGCCCTACTAACTGTGATTTTTGCTTCTTCCTTTTTCTAGTCAGTGGTTCTTGGGAGAGCTCTTTTTCTCTCACTCATACATATGTACACATAAACGTACATACAAACTATTTATTTTACTTTATATAAATTATATTAATTTATCTGTGACCATCCATTGATGGCAATTACGGTTGCCAAAGAATATCTGAAAGCTATTGTAATTTGAAACTTTCAGTTTAAGTCTTTATATATCTGTGTGTGTATATGAAATTATATATAATTATGTATAAAATATATATTTAAAATTATACACTATTAAAATTATACATGTGTATGAATTACATATGTAACATAATAATTTTGTGTTGAGTGTTTATCTTTCAAGTAATAATTTTTCTAATGAATTCAATATATTTTAAAAATCCACATGAAAACTCAAAGTTATTAATTTTAAAGGTGACTAAGTATTGACTTTCTAGTAGATATTTTGGTCACAGTTAACTTATAATTTAAGCCATCACTGTGTCTCAGCTGAGACCAAAATAAAGCAAAGATTATTGTATTTTGTACATGTGATAAATTACAGAAGAGTAGACTCAGGTGAAATGGATTCATGTTGGTTTTGTTAAATATTAAATTTTGTTCTTCACAACACTGAACTCCAGCAGGGGCTAAATGAAACTCATCCAGGCATGACAGTAGTGACGTGGCAATGCTGATGTTTAGACGTGTTCTCTTCCTGTTACATTGGACACTGACCAAATCCATGACAGGTACAATAGGTACCTAGCTGTCGATAACACAGCTTCAGTAGTGATTCTGGCAGAGGTCCGCACCCCCCTGCAATTAAGAGGTAGCCAATTCCTTTCTTTTAAATACTGCTTATATTATTCCTTTAAAAAGAAAAATAACAAGTGGAATAGGGCTCTTGGTTTAAAAAAAAAATGCGCTTGTTTTCAGCGTTAGGAAATAGATATTAAAGATCATATAATAAGTTAGTGAATTTTTTGGAAAAGAAAGGTATTTCCAAAGGAAGTAAAGATAAGCAATTTGACCTTTAAAATAAGCAGTTGATATTCACCAAGGCGAGGATCTGAACCCTGAAAGAAAAACTGAATATAGTGAGATTGAAAAAAATAAAATGAGATTCTTCTCATATATATATAAAGACTTAAACTGAAAGTTTCAAATTACAATAGCTTTCAGATATTCTTTGGTAACCATAATTGCCATCAATGGATGGTCACAGATAAATTAATATAATTTATACAAAGTAAAATAAATAATTTGTATGTACGTTTATGTGTTGATATGAGATTCTTCATTCTTCCCTTAGTTATACACAGAATTTGGTTGTAAGGCAGCACATGGCTACATAGTTATATGAAGATAGTAGAAAGATAAAAAAAGGTCACTCTGACAAAGATGAAGAGAGCTTAAATCACTGTCTATATTGATTGCCCTTTTTTTTTCTTTAAAAATGCGATGAGTCTGTGTTTGATGCGTGCCTTTCAAGTATGTAAATATATTTACTAATTAGTTTGTATAGTGCTTGAAGGGTGACAGAGGATGGTAAAAATCCTCATGCTAACATTATTTTCAAGTGATTCTAAAAAGCTGGGTAACAGTGATAAATCACACTCTTTATAAGCACATATGTTTGATACACTAGATCATCTTGGTTAAACAAAATAAAAAAAATTGTATACTGTAGAGAATTCTCAGAATTTTCAGTGTGATGAATGTATGTGAGGAACCTCTATAAAGGGATGCTAATGCTTTTCTCACACTTATTTTCATAAACGTGTCTAGGGTTTTGTGTGTGTTATTTGAGATGTACTTCTGGAAATGTTTGACCTAGTTAAATTTGTTATAGTCTATTAAAAAGGGATAATAATGAGAAATAAAATATCCCTATAGTTTCCTTTTCTACTTGGGTATTTTACTGTTTCATATAAAATTCAATTAAACTTGTAAATGCTTTGGAAGATTTTAGGAAAAAAAAGAATGACATAGCATCTGCCCTCACAAAAATCATAATATTATTGGCAGTAAAATAGGGAAACCTGTAAAATGATTTATAAAAGTTAGACAGTAGTAATTACTGTAATAGAAGTGCAAAGAAAAGTATCATAAAAAATAAGGAAATGAGGTGTTTGATGAGGCAGAGTGGAATGTGAGCTCTCCTTGAAGGTGGGCCAGACTTTTATGATGGATATTTGCTCTATTGGTTTGATTTTCCATCCTGAGCTTTCTTCTAAGATAATGCTCACTGGGTAATTTTTTTAAAAAAAGTTTAATGTTTAATTTTGAGACAGAGAGAGAGTGGCTGTGAGCTGGGGAGGGGCAGAGGGAGAGGGAGACACAGAATCCAAAGCAGGCTCCAGGCTCTGAGCTGTCAGCACGGAGCCTGACACAGGGCTCGAACCCAGGAACCATGAGATCATGACCCCCAAAGTCGAAAGGTTAACCAACTGAGCCACCCACGCTCCCCTCACTGGGTAACTCTGGTAGGAGACATAGATTTGCCTCTCACTATGAGAGCATGGGAAGGGAAAATGTTTTTTCTCCTGACTCCGCACAAGGTAAGGTTCCCATTTGGGACTCTCTTAAAGGATGTGGCACCCTGAGGGATGCTAAGATGTGGTAGTGTGGAATTTGCACGTGTCTCTGGTGGTGGAGATCGGCCCCTGCGGTGAGCAGAGCTGTGGAGGCACCAGTGCCAGCTAGCATTCTTTCCTGGCTGCATCTTCGCTTTGACTTTGACTCTGGCTCCTCCTGCCCAGTACTCTTGTTGCCTGTTTTCAGATTGCTTCTCCAGATCCTGCTGATTTTGACACGTATACTGTCATGAGCACGCTACGAAGGTGCACACACAAGTTGTGTCTTTCCACAGCGTCAGCTTTATTCACTCATAAAGCAAAGTTAATCACAATTATAAAGCAGGTTCAGGATTCCCAACTCAATGTCATTTCACCATGTGATTAAACGTGGATTCTTAGACAGCACACAGAGCAGGACAGAAGACAAATCACCTGCAAACAAGGTGACAGAAGGGTGCAATAATTAATAAACCAAACTCAAAGTTAGTATGTGGGTGCGCAGTTGAGGTAAGGCCTTGGTCCAGACCCGGTCAGCTGTCTGCACTCACTGCTTATTATGCTCAAGCAGTGAAGGCTCTCAGTTCTGTTCGCAGATCAGTCAAGCAGAGACTTTGGTGGCAGTTCCTTTTTAAAGTGGTCAGGCACGAGAGGGTCAGGTCTGAGGAGTCTGACAGTTTGCTGCAAAAATCCCCCCCCAAAGGGATTTAATTGGTCTTGGGCCCCTACAGACCTCCTCTGGTTCTGCCTTTTATCAGTTCTGGGGTGTCAGCTAATGCTGCTCCCACTGATGTCTCCTAGCGCAGTACCTTTAACTACTTGTGTCACTACTTGATACAGGCCCTTGCTTGATGTGAGGGACTCCACGTTGCTCTCTACATATACTATATTTTTCCCAAAAAAATCTTTTTTCTGACTATCAGAAATGGGATTTTGTTTCTTGTAAGAAAGCACCGTACTAATTCAGCTTTAAAAGTTGAATTTTTGGGGTGCCTGAATAGTTTAGTCAGTTGATCATCCATCTCTTGATTTCGGCTCAGGTCATGATCCCACAGTCTTGGGATCGAGCCCCGTATGGGCTCCATAGGCTTTGTGGTGAGCATGAAGCCCGCTAAAGATTCTGTCTATCTGTCTCTCTCTCTCTCTCTCTCTGCCTCTCCCTCTTGCATGCTCACTCTCTCACTCTCTTGCTTTCTCTCTAAAATAAATAAAATAAAATAAAATAAAAGTTGACTTTGCAAGATAGAGTCTTTCTTGATTTCTGAGGTACAAGGTCAGCAAAGACAAAGAAGCAAATACTATGTGTACGACTTTGTCAAACCAGAGATGCAAGGTAACAGGAAATCATTTTTTTTGTGGAAAACTGAGAATTCTACACTTTCCTGTTCATGGCATTCTGATTCTGAGTAATATTTTCACAGTATTCCTTGGCAAAACAAAGTATCTAACAGTTCCTTTTATTAAGAAATTAGATCTAAACAACATAGTAGTAACCACTTTGTGTGATGTACTATGAATGTTGCTATGACTCTCTTTAAAATCTAAAATAGTTAGCAGCACCCTGAGAATGCCCCGCCCCTCTCTAGGGTGCCTCAGCCTGCTGGTGGGGAAACACGGGCCTAAAAGATTCTTTGTATTTTGCCACTTTTTAAAAAATTTTGTGTTTCTCATTTCACAGTCAAAATACTCCTGAGATTTGCAGCTAAGGAAACAGGTACACAAAACTTAAGTGATTTGACTAAGGATATATAAGTAGCTGATAAGGGGATATTGAACCCAAATCTGTATTTTCTGAAGCTCTCCTGAGCAGAGCAATTCGATTTTATGTCTGGGGTGGGTGTGTTTATATGGCTAAGGCTATGGAAATGGAGGGTATGCTGAAAGAAAGAAAACATGTCAAGATATAAATATCAGGATGAGGACTTCATGCCTTCCATGAGAATCAGTACATTTTTCATAACTGATATTTTGCCTTCAAGTAGTGGGCCATCAATTCCTTAAACATAAGGGCTTGGATCTTGTCAGTATCAGACCTCATAACGTGGAAGCTATCCCATACTTGGTACTACGTATATGTTTGCTTAATTTAAACTTCTGTCTATGTTGAAACCTGCTAAAAGTCATGCTTTGCATTGATAAGATTTGTGCTTTGGTAGAAATGAATTAGGAGCTCCTGAAGACTATTCTTAAATTCTGCATCTTAATGATTCTTTTTCTCATTCTTTATTCATTCATTCAACAGACAGGTATTCGGTGGGTACCTTTCAAAATGTTTCATATTATTGAGAATGTTGGGTGCAGTGCCCAGCACATAAAAGCCTTTGTCTAGGTCTGTGTTCTGACCTATACCATCAGTTGTATCATTTCTTTTCTTGATAGTAAAATGAGAGAGAAGGAGTAGAATAAATTATTTTATTTAATAAAGTATTTAAAAGATGATAAACAATTTAGGAGTCACAAGAATTCCCACTATTATGGGGGCGCCTGGGTGGCTTAGTCGGTTAAGAGTCTGATTTTCGCTTAGGTCATGATCTCACGGTTCGTGGGTTCGATCCCCGCGTCAGGCTCTGTGCTGACTGTCAGCTCAGAGCCTGGAGCCTGTTTCAGTCTGTGACTCCCTCTCTCTCTGACCCTCCCCTGCTCACGCTGTCTCTCTCTCTCTCTCCTATAAATAAATAAAACATTAAAAAAAAAAAGTGTTCCCACTATTATGTTATAAACTAAAATATCCAATTCTGAATTTGTAAACAAAAGTACGAATGCATTTTTGAGATACTTAAAATCAGCTTCTTTTGAATGCTTACGAAAATATTATTTCTGAGTGTTAGGGAGCTTCTCTACCCCAGGTGATGTTTTCAAGCCATGATGTGATTTTGTTCAGGTGACTCATTATCAGTGTTATAACTATCAAAGAAAGCTATATTAGCTAAAATTTTAGATGGAGCTTGTGATGAACATGGTTCATGGAATTATGTAAGAGAAAACAAAGTAAAAGTGAAATACGTGTGTAAGTTATTCAAATTGCTGTAAAAATTGATAATATTCCCCTTTAAAATGCAGTCAGGCATAAGACCAAATCAGTCTTTTGAATTTATTTATGTGGTCAATTTACTTTTGAATTTACTATGACAACCATTTGATCAACCATTAATTATTATTATTTAATAATATGATCAACCATTATTATTATTACACGTCTTCCTTTCTTTTACTAAAATGCATACTAACTTAAGATACTTCCAGATAAATAGAAATTAAAAAATGCTGTTTCTTTTTCAGAATTCTTACACTGTTACTATGTTTTCTTAGAATTTGTGTTTGAACAGAAAGCTTTGAAGTCAAAAGCTCTAAATGTGTCATTTAATGAAGTAAATGATTTACAACCTTAAAAACATTATTTTGTCTCAGGACACAGTCCCTTAGATGAGTGTCTGGCATCCATCATTGTCTAAGCTCATTGTTATTCCTGAAGTTGTAATTTAATTTTTACTAACTATAGGCAAATATCCTTATTTGGAGAAAATGAGATTTCTCTTTGGCAGGTCTTAGTTTAAAACAGTAAACTGTTTTGTGACTTTATAATAAACAAGGATGGCAAGGAAGGATTCTTTGCATTTGGTGTTAATATTGCGTGATTTAGCCTTTCTTGATTTTTATATGAGAGCATAATTAGAATTATTTTTTTAAATTATTTTGAAATATCAGTGACAATTATATTTTTTTTCCTTTGACAATTTGGTAAGCAGCAAAGAACATTGGAATGAAGTACTTATTGTGGTTTGGAAAAGTTAGAAACTGACTTGCATATGGTTGAGATTCTAATTAGAAAAAGTGCTGTACTTTTTTTGTGTTTAGTACGGATATTGTAAGTTGTCAGACTCATAATCTTATGTCTCAGGAATACTGGCATACATAATGATTTGTATGTGAATAGCTTTTTCCCCCCCCTTAAAACAAGGTGGTTACTAGAATAAGGGAGTAAGTGGATAATCTCTGAAGTTTTTTCAGTCAGAATATTATATCATGCTTCTTATATTTTGGGTACCATTCTAAGCACTCTACCTATCCATTAAGTTATTAGTCCTATTAGTCTTAAGAAAAAAAACATATTGAGGTGCATGGCTGACTCAAATGGTTGAGCATGTGATTCTTGATTTCGTAGATGTGTGTGTTCATGACCCACATTGGGCATAGAGCTTAAAAGAATTAAAATAATAATAATAATGAAGAAAAAAGGTGGTAACAAGAGTCACAAATTACTAATATTTTACAGTGGAAGTTCCTACTGCCTGGGTGTTCATAATTACTTGTGAGGCATGTTAAAAATATGAGTTTCATGTATAATCAGCCCATTCTCTTGGGCCTTTATGATATGCCAACATCGTATCGGGTTCTGACTCTAGTTCAGTGAATAAAATAGGAAAAGACGCTCTTGCTCTGCCAGGTCCAATCTCTGGGAGAACTAGGGATGTAAGTAACTAACTGATATACTCACAGAGCACTAACACAGGGTGGTTCCCCGAAGACCTCTTTGAGGCTGGATCATTTTAGCTGAAATCAGTAGGGTGAGAAGGATCAAGTGGATGGGGTTGGGGGCACGAAGTGCAATTCAGACAGAAGGAATTCCTGAACAGTAGAGAGGGCTGAATTGTTATCTTGAGTAGAGACAGCTAGAAAAAAAGTGTCATGAGATGGCCCCTTCCATGTCATACATAGAGGGCTAATGTTTGTAAATAACCTTCACAAGCAAGTACATTAGTGCACAATGGCATTTAGTCTAGAATTACCACCTAATTTTAGTGGATGTGTTTCCTGATAAGTTTGTTTTGTGATAGAATATAAAAGTAGCATGGTTAACTGTGGAAGCAGAAAATGAACTCAGTTTACTATCTGTCGTTTCTAGCGAGCATAGGAGGATGTTTCTCTCCCTTTTACACTTGGGGCAGTTGTGAATTACTGCAGTGCTTTATTTCACCAAAAGTAGTTTCTGGAATGCCTGTGAAAGCATGAATGTGATATCATTTCTTGCACGTGTCCAGGTGGAAGTACGTTGAGAACTTATTTTTTGGCTGTAATTGTGATTTTTAAAGCTTTAATGTCTTAGACTCCTCAGACATCTTAATACAACTTAGATAATCTTTCACATTGCTATTGATTGCTTATATTAATTCTAACATAGCTTTCAAAAGCAACAATTTTAAAAGCCATTTTCAAATAGGTCATATTTCAAGTACAAAGAAAATAATATAATGAACAATTCATCCAATGTTGTCAAGTCTTGATATGCAGCTTAGTTTGCTTCTAGGGATCCTTCCCTGGGTCCAAGAAAGCATCCCATGGAGTCCTCTTTAATTTCATCACCTTCCCTCTGTTCTTAGAGAAAACCTACCATCTTAAATTTGGCATTTGTTTTAAACCTAAACAGGGTTTTATATTTTTATTACACCTACACATATGCATAAGCAGTATAAATTATTGTTTTGAATTTTAATGAATAAGGATGCATGTGTCTCTCTTCTTCTTAACTCTTGAATTGACTGGCTTATTGTATGGATGTTTTATAAATAAGTTATAAATTAGAAGTTATATTTATATGTACGTTATACATTCTCTAGGTAATGAACATTTAGTTTTGTTCATTGGTATATTTTACTCTTGCTCAATTTTTTCCTCTTCCCCAAATTTTAAAACCCCATCTTTTGAAAATATATTTAACTGACCTTACAGATAAACATAAAAGTATCTTCCTTTTCATTTGTATAAAGAGTATGATCAAAATAGATTGGAATAGATTACAGTTAGTGCATCTCAAAATTAATAGTTTCTTTTTTAATAATAGTTAAAACAACCCACTGTTTATAGGCTTAGAAAGATCTTGTTGGTATGTTTTTCTTGAGAGAGCCAATCAGTATTCTTAATTACGACCTTTAAAAAATTTCAGTATAAGAAAGGTTTCAGATTCCTTGGAAAAGCAGACTTTAATAGACATACTCAATTTATGAATGCCATATGTTTATATTTATAAGCCATTTAGCATGTTTAACTAAGAAGATAAAACATGCCTGTTTTGATATGCAGATTAATAAATGTTTAAGTTTAGTTCAAATAATAGGTCTTATCTTTTCTTCTGCAAGAAACACCACACTCATCACTTACATGAATTCTAAAAGCTGTTGTACAGTGCATAATCAAAGATAAATAAATACTCATTTTGCATGATTTTCTAATCATAATGAACTATGTTGAGTTTATACTTAGAAGACACCTAACAATTTTTCAATGCTCATAAAACTTCCCCCTCTAGTTCTGAAAGTACCAAATGTAGTTCTTTGAATTGTTTCACATCTGTTTGTTTGCTTGATTAAAATCACATTGTTCTTTTGACTTGGAGTCACAGAAATTAATGACATTATCTTCTCAGGAAAAGGGGTGAGTTTATTTGAGTTTAGGCTTTCATCAGTGAAGCACATAGCTGTCTGCTAAGAAATGTTAGACTTCAGGATAGCTCTGGGGAGGATTATCCCCAGATAAACAAATTTGGAATTTTTTGGAGTGTGAAGCAGGATTGCCTCGTGATTGGCAAAGTTAATTTTAGAATATTTATTCTTAGAAGCAACAGATTTCTGCCATTGCCGCATTAAAATGTCACAGTTTCTTTTGCCAACAGTAAAACATATACTACCATTCAAATTGTCCTTCACTTCCACATACATTAGTTAACTAATGTCCATCAACCGTGTGTCATTTATTAGGCTTTGTGTGTGTGTGATAATTATGCTTTCAGTTTAAAGTTATATTTGTACACAAATATATTCTCTCTGTCTTGTGATTTGGCGTTCTAAAGGAAATTTAAGTAGGTTATTCACTTTAACGTTACATAACACTCATGAACAATTTATCATTTTATGTGGATTATCTAATACCACTAGAATCTCTTAGGGGAATAATCATCAAGTAAATAAACCATTAAATTGAGAAAAGATTTGTCAGTGGATATAATTTACACTGTACCAAACCTTTTAAAAGAGAGCTGAAAAATAAGAATTCTTCTTTAATTTATGAAAGCAAAGCTAAGATTTTAGCTTGAGATAAAAAATCTTGAGTTTTATAAGGAACTCATTTATATAGTTTTCAATACGGAATTTATTGTGTACCTGTTGATTGTGTACTTATTTTATGACAATCTCTTTAGAAGTTACAGTCTAAAGTATGATATAAATCCATTATCATGTATTGATGTTTCAGTCTTGCAGTTGAAACAGCTGTATGGCAGAGGTTTTAATTAATTTGCTTGATATTACAAAAAGGCAGAGGTAGAATTCAAACCTAGATCTTTCCAATTACAAAGTTCCTATCTTTTTTTTTTCCCTAACCTTTTGGTTCATTTGTGTGTATGGTGGAGAGAGTGGGGGGGTAGTGATGGGGTCAGGGAAGTTATATAAAAGCTAGGAAAATGACCACTCAGATAAAATGCAGCACTTGATTTGAGTCAAATCACTAACAGAATTTGTATTGGATGGGTGCATGATGGCATTTGGAATATTAACAAACATTTGTACAAATTATGATTTTGGTAAGTCATGTAGATAAATATTTGTATCTTATTTGTTTACGGCCACAAGATATGTAAATAATTTAGGTGGTTGGTAAGTCTGATCCTAAAGGCATTTTAGAGTCTACAGCCATCATACCTAATAGCTTAATTACCCAAAGACACATTAGGTAGTACTGCTAAATAGATTTATTTATTACAGTTATTTATTATAGTTCCTCTTTTTTTTTTTTTAACTTTAGTCCCTGCTGAAATTGGTTGAGGTTTAGCATATCTAGACATTTACTTTTACTGTCTTACACATATATGACTGTTCAAGGAATTAAGAATATAAGGTGTTATTTCTAGTTTTGTATACTGGATTCACTGGCAAAGTGATTGTAGTTTTTTTCTGAGACCTAAAAAATGTATATTCTAATATACTTTAATTCCATATTTTAGTCCTGTGTGAATTTCACGTGAAGGTTTTAGGTAGAATATGCCATGTAAAAGTCAACATACCGTTAATAGGTATATACATTTGTTATATAAAACTTGTCTTTATTTCTTAAGTGCAAAGTGCAATAGAATGCATATTTTGTCTGGCATGTTTTTAAAAGAAAATTTGTTCTTAAACCTAGAGCAGATTCTTGTACATGGACTCCCTAAATATGGGACTGATGTATATATCATTATAAGTGGGAGGGTGAATTTATAATCCTTTAGTAAGAAAACATAATGTTGATGGTCTTGTATAGTAACAAATTGTACCCCAGGATTAATGCTAAAAATGAGACATGTAATGTGTCCAGATTCCTTTTGGGAAGGAATCACAGATGCCAAGTACAGATGCCAACTTTTTTCCTCTTCTGAACCCTCAAATGCTATCTGGGCTGCACCAAAGACTTGGTTACATTTTCAGTATTGGCTCTTTCATATTTACTACAGGAACTTATATATGTTTCATGCAATTGTATAACATGTACCCTTGAGAAGCTCTATTTTTCCTTCATATATCTTTCCACTGAAAAATTTTCTCAAGTCTAGAACAGAGATGTCATTGAGCTCAGAAACAGGAGAACAGTTGATGGTTCTGATCAAAAACATGAGGTTTTGGTCCACAGGGAACTCTGCCTATCAGTGATTTTAGAAAAGAATGACACTTTCAATGGAAGTTTATGATTTTCTCAGCAATGTTCAGGAGGCTATTAATTTTGTTAGACATTAACAATTACACACACAAAAAAGGAAAAGCATAGCTTCTTTCTACTTTTCTACATTTTTGGCCACAGAACCAAGCAAAAATTATGATACTCTACAAAACATTACCTCTTAAAATAAATGGTAACAATAGTAAATATTGAAAGTGTATTGTATACATGTCTTTCTTGTAGAGTAGGGTAGAGGAGTTCTCAAGTAACTTCTGGCTCTGGTGTTGTCTAAATGTAGATGAAATATAGCTTTATTATAGCTTCTCTGTGTCTGTAACCACACCTAAGTGACATTTTTGTCATCTTCTTCTTAGGAAGAATTTAGAATTAGAAGAATTTAGAATTTAGAAGAATGTCCTTGGTGACTTTCTTACATCTTGCAATACAATAGCCTCTCTCCTACCAGAGTATAAACTCTGTGCGGAGAATGTTAATATTCTTCCCTTGTTTTCATTCGAGCATAGAACAGAGTAGACTTCTTTTTAAAGAATGGATATGCAGTTCATGTTGAAATGAACTGAAGTGAAACCTGTGTGTTTCTCCAAGTGCTAGAATAAGCCCAGGGAATTGGTAAGCTCCTGCTGTAGTGTCCTGGATAGTGTGCTGTTAATATGCATGAGAACAATGCCTGTGTTTTCATCCCTCACCTTCAGGGTTCAGTTGTGGTCAATTTCAGGAACCTTTTTTGGATGCCCCGTACTGGAGACCCTGGTCAAATATCCCCCCATCTCCTTGCCGGAGGAAATATAAGTGTGTGATGTGTAGGATATTCAAGTACACACAAAAGAGTTGGAGGATTTAATTAAAATAAAAACTGAAGTCTTCTCTCCTTTTCGGAAGGGGAACTTTTTAACACAATTATGTTGATTTTAGTTGTATAGTCAAAAAAAGAATGCCTTGGAATGATCTAGACACCCTTTTAAAAACTCCCAGCTACTTACGATTTCTTACCAACATTGCAGAATTAAGTCAGTTGTCCAGTGTTGGACAGTGAAACCCCAACACAGTTGCTATTGAGTAATAATTGTAAATGGTAATATTGAAACATAGAAGGAACTTAGATCAGCCGGTCCATCATCTCATCTTATCTTGTTATTGTATTCTTTGTTCCTTCAGAGTGGAAATCTGAAGAGTACAGATGGTTGAAAATGAAGGAGACTCTACCTTTATATTAATTGAGCTCAAACTGTGATATTTATTTAGTGAACCGCCTGTGTTCCTCTAATAAGCTATACCATCACATAGGGCCCTACTCTTTAGACATCAAAATGAGAAAGGACCTCACTCTCTCATTCCCTTTGACTCCTCTGGAACACTGGAAATGGTTTCTTTTTTTTGCGGTTATGATAAAACTTATGTATAATTAGTTCTGCCTTCCATTCTTATAGCACTCTGAGTTTGCTCTGGCAAGTGATAGCTAAATAAAGCTCACACCTAGCGTTAAAATGTCAAGGGCAAGTGAAGGGCATCCCAGAGTAGGCGGAGTTATAGTTCAAAGGTGAAAACTTAACAGCATTCATGCCCATGGTCTTGGAAGGCACTCTGGAAACCATACATGCTTTCTTTTTAGGGTTTATTTGTCAGATTGTTCCACAGTTGTTTTTCCATTTCATACCTACCTCTAGCATGTGCCCCCTCCCATTATATTGGGGAAGAAAATACCAGAATTTTCTAGCTTTAAGCTAAATAGCTAGAGAGTCTTTGTCTCAATCCTGCTCTGAGGCACAAAAACAGATAAGACAATAAATAATTTTAAAGCTATTCCCAAAGAATGAAGCCCCCCAAAGTAATTTTTAGCCAAATTAAATCAGTTTGTTGTGGGAAAATACTTACTTTCTATTAACCATATTACTCAATCCGACTTTGTTCTTTCTTTTGTTTGAAATTCTTTTCATTACCAGTGCGTATCCAGGTAAATAAAATTAGGAGTTAAGTTAATCATTGACAAGACGGATTATTTAGCCTATGACGGTATGTTCTTCCTGTTGCTGACCCTTAACAGATTGCAGATATCTCCAAACGGGGCTTTATATCCATTACCAAGTAACATGCTTAATAGAATTTTAATGCAAATCAACCCTTTCTCTGTTTTCTTTTGTAAATTTTTTTTTGTGAAGTTATTCTTAAGGAATTCTAACCTATCATCATTTTCTTTCACAGGATATGTAAAAAGAAAAAGTGTTTGATACCGTTTTCCACTTTTGCATTATAGAAATAATGCTTATGTTTAACTAAGAGATATTACATTCTTCAATTTTAGGAACTGGAAGAATCTGTTGTTACTCTGTTTAACAAAGCAAAGGACAATAACAAATAACTATAAAAACTAAAATGCCATTTGTTAGTGTTCTTACAGGTGGCAAAATATTTTACTATTCAGACATTTATACTTTTAGTAAAATATAGGTTTTTTTTATTTTTAGTGAAATAAGTTATTCACATATTTTATATTTTTAGTAAAAAAGATTCATAACTATTATAAAATTTGGTGAGTAAAATTTATGTGTATCTGTATGTATGGATACATTGTTTTGTTTTACACGAATTCCTATACAGACTATGTGAATTCTCTTTTATAATATAACTTTTATAATAATTGTAATATTCTTTAGTTGAGAATTATTGTTGGCACAAGTTCTGATATGTATGTATATATATATATATACACACACACACACACAGACATACACACATATGTAACATGTATATATACACACACAGATATATAACATACACCTGTGTACACAGAGCCAGAAAAAAAGAAATTGAATGATGAAATTTACATTATAGACAATTATATTACATCTAAATTAATAAAGTGTAGATTTTACTATAGTGTGCTATGTATTAAATGATAGTAAGCTTTCTAATAAACCTCTGCAAAATGGCTTTAGTGTGTTGATCCTTCTAGTATTTTCTTTACCAGTTAATGGATGTAGTGAGGGTAGAAGGAGGAAGGATGGTTGGGAGTGCTTTGTGGAGAGTGTTTATGGAAAGTACATCATCTTCTAGATCTAGACTTCGATTACATATGCTTAACGTTTATGTAATCCTAGCAAATTGGCAAGCAGATTATACATCAAGAAGGAGAGTAGCCACCATTCTACTCTGCTTCTCTTAGATTCTGTATATAATTATCACATTGTACACTTTAAATATACTCATTTTTTGTTATTTATACCTAGTAAAGTTATTATTATTTCTAATAAAGTTAATTATTTCAAGTAAAGCTAGAAAATTAGTAACTATCAATTAAAACAGGAAGTAGAAAACAATTCTATATACTGGAATGACACCATATTGTTTACCTCTTCTTTTATATTGTTTCTTTATCCAGGTGTTTTTTTGTTTTGTTTTGTTTTTTATTTCACGATCCCTGTTTGGAGCCTCCTAGTCTCCAGCCTACTTTCCTGTGCACTCCGCTTCCCCTCACTGTCTTGTTTACTCTGGATACTTCTCTCCCTCCTCCCCTCCATCATCAGGTTGCAGTCAGAACAAAGCACTGCATGTAAACTTTCACTGGCTTTCCTTTATATAGAGAAGAGGTTTCAAATTCCTTAGCCTAATATTTTCAATCTGTGAAATTTTTATTTACTTTACATACTTAGAATTTGCGTGAACTGTTCAGCTTGTCAAATTTACCAGCCCAGCTTTCCACGTGTATTTCATTGGTCTCCAAATATGTCCTGTGCGTTTCCACCCAATGCCTTTGTTCACACTCCTCTTGATGCCATCTCTTCCACCTTACTTTTTGAGTTTATCCCTCAAGAACCAATTTGAATTCCTCTTTTTTTATTTTTTTGAAAGATTGTGGACTAGTACAGCTCATGATTTCCTTTTCCTGTGATGGTCTTGTATAATTTGTATCACCCAAGAGACACAGCAGTACAAAGGAAGATTACACATTTACTGGAACATGAGAGACTATTTCCTCTTGATTATAAAAGAGAACTTGGTCAGGGAAGCTAACTAATCTCAGGAAGACAATGCTAAAAGATGATCACAGAGAGAAGAGCGTAAGAGATGCAGATGCGTTTAGGAGCATATGCTAAGGCATACAGCAGGCGCGATTATTTGGAATGTTAATGATATAACTAGAGTTATTTTGAGTCATTTACTTCCTTTATGCATGACATCCAAAATTCCAATAATCACAGGTGTTCTCCAGATACATAGAGTTTACAGTTCACTGTGAGGACATATAATTTTCATTTTAGCTAGACTCTAAACTCTGAAGGCAGATTTTTACTTTCCTTTGGTGTCCAACACAAGACCTGTAGCAGTTGCCGAATCACCTTCTATGTTACTTACTTGATTATTAACAGCACACTAATAGGTATGGTTGTATATGGTACATCTGAAAGACAGAGGATGCCTTCTATGCTTACTTTACGGTATTCACCAAAAAGGATAATACTTCTTCCCCAAATTAGAAATCAGTTAATTACCATTAATTATTAATTAAATAAATTATTTTCTGGAATAGATATTAAGATAGTCTGATTTTCTTAACCATCAGAGTAGTAAACAAGAGAAGTTGTGACCCTCCAAGTACTCCAGGTCATATATGTCAGTAGTGCCCCTGACATTAGAATGATGTTTTTGACTTCTCTGTGAGGTGCAGTGAGAGACACTCCCCTTTGTTGGATAAACGTAACCTATCTAATTTGTATTTACTTAGACAAATGCTCTCATTTATTTCTCTAATAACAGTGTGGACATATGAGGCAATTTAGAGGAGTTCTTTTTAATATTTTCTTTATCTTTTTCATATTATGACTTTATCAGGCAATTGTATTAATCCAAGTTGTCATTTATTATAAATACTGAGATTAGAGAGAAATATATTAATAAAACATTGAGTAGTCCTAGCCCCAGAGATCATTTTTATGTGTTAAACAAAGGCAAATCTATTCCATGTCTTACAGAGTACAATATGTATAGGGAAGATGTTCAACTTTTCCTAGGATACCAAACCAGTTTTCAAAGGATGTTCATGCTCTTAGATTTTTGTTGTTCGTTGAGGTCTAAGTATCTTTTCTTTTTCCTTGCAAGGGCAGACTGCTCTGTTTTCTAAAGCAATTTAAGGCAGTTGCAATATAAAAAAGTGAAATGTGTTATTTAGTCTTGTGCATCTAACAGCAGAGAATTCTGGGTCACAGTTTGTAAAGCAGGATAGTGAAGAACAGGTGAGATAAGCATTTTAACCTATGAAAAAGAAGTATCTTTTGCATGCCAAAAAATGACCAGGCACTGGAATTTATCTTTTTATGTTTATTTACTTTTATTTACCTTGTTACCTTTCAAGTAATGACAACATCAGCCAATTGGGGCATATCAACATGCTGAATTTTATGGACAGTCTCCCCTTTTTTCCATGATAGGTGACATGTATTTATAGCTGATACACATGACACTTGTGCTCCGCCCCAGGCACCACTCTCTAAATTCTTTACATGGGTGAAATTATTTACTTCTTACACAACCCTTTGAGGTACATAGCCTTGTTATTCCCATTCTAAACATGAGGAAACTGAATTAGGAGGCTAGTAACTAGTGCAAGTCATTCAACTCAGCTAGTGATTGTTAGAACCAGGGTTCAAGTCCAGCCACTCTGCTGTGTTAACTCAGAAAGCAACAAAACTTCTGCACTGCAGAATGTGAACCTGGGTTCAGAATGCAGGTTTTAAATTAATTGTGTTAGTTTAATCATCAGCAAAAATGGAGATGTTGCTTTTACCCAGCAAACTTTTCAGAAGGGGTAGTGCAAGGATCACATTAATGTAGAGGAATGCACTCTAAAACTTATAAAGTATAAATCATAGGGTTTTTTTTTACATATTAATAATATATACAGAAAAAGAGGATAGAGTTAAGAAGTTTAATTTAGGATGTGTTCAGTGCCATTAATTTTTTTAAACAAATGTATCTGTGATGAAAATGATGTAGAGCTCCTGCATTTAATGAATGGACATGCCTTGTTTATTGAGAACAAGATTTGATTTGTGGATTTTATAAACAGAATCTAGGAGACATTTATTTTTTTTTAATAGTTTATTGTCAAATTGGTTTCCCTATAACACCCAGTGCTCATCCCCACAAGTGCCCTCCTCCACGCCCATCACCCCCTTTCCTCTCACCCTCACCCCCATCTGCCCTCAGTTTGTTCTCAGCATACAAGAGTCTCTCATGGTTTGCCTCCCTCCCTCTCCCCCACTATTCCCCCTTTCTTCTCCGTACGGTCCTCCATTAAGTTCCTCCTAATCCTCCTATATGTGCAAACATATGGTAGCTGTCCTTCTCTGCCTTACTTATTTTGCTCAGCATAACACCCTCAAGTTCCATCAATGTTTCTAGCAGACATTTATAAAACATCCCATCTATACAAAAGAATGGACATTTTTTTTGAAGTGGCAAGGAAGCATATTCAAAACATTGGTATGTCCTGAGTCATAAAACAAACCTCAACAGATTTAGAAAAAATTTATATCATATAATGTGTGTTCTCTAAGTACACGGAAACAAGGTAGCATTTAGGAAAAGAGTTTAAAGTCTGTAAACATTTTGAAACTAAATAATACACATCTAAATGCATGGGTCAAAGTGGAAGCCTCAAGGAAAATAAAATCATTGAGCTGAGTGAATATGAAAACACAACATATGAACTTTTGTGAGACTCAGCTCAGACAACACAAAGTAAAATTTATAGCACTAATTAGATAGAAAGGAAGAAAAAAGTCTTAGATTAATAACCTAAGTTCCCATCTCAGGAAGTCAGAAAAACAGCAAACTAAAGGCAAAACAAGAAGGAAAGAAATAAAGAGCAGCTATCAATGGAATTCAAGACCAAGTAACAGAGAAAATAAAACCAAGAGCTTTTTTTTTTTTTTTTTTTTGGTAAAGTTTAACAAAATTGACAAACCTCTACCAAGACTGACAAAGAGAAAAGACAACAAATTGCCTATATAAGTAATGAAGTGGGATATCATAACAGACCCCACAGATATCAAAAGAGATAATAAAGGAATTCTACAAACACCTCTATACATATAAATTTGACAGCTTAAATGCAGTAATTTCTCTGAAACCACAAGCTATCACAACTCATTTGACACACAATAGATAATTTTGAGTAGCCCTATAACTATAAAGGAAAATGAATTTGTAATTTTAAAACTCCCATAAAAGGAAATCTCTAAATCCACATAATTTTTCCTAGAAAATTTGAGGGAGAATTAACACCAATTCTATAGTCTTTTCCAGAAAATAGAAGAAGGGGGAGTAATTCCCCATTCACTTTGTGAAGTTAGCATTACCATGATACCAAAAGAAAGACTGTACATACAAATAAAATTTCAGACCAGTCTATTTCATCAATGTATACATTAAAATCCTTTAAAATATATTAGCAAAGAGAATTCAGCAACATCTAAAAAGGGTTATGCCACCTAGAAAATGTTTGATCGTTTCCTTAAAAACTGCAAAAAATTAACAGTAGAACTACCCTATGACCCAGCAGTAGTACTGCTAGGAATTTACCTAAGGGATACAGGAGTGCTGATGCATAGGGGCCCATGTACCCCAATGTTCATAGCGGCACTCTCAACAATAGCCAAAACATGGAAAGAACCTAAGTGTCCATCAATGGATGAATGGATCAAGAAGATGTGGTTCATCTATATGATGGAATACTACATGGCAATGAGAAAGAATGAAATCTGGCCATGTGTAGCAACATGGATGGACCTTGAGGGTGTTATGCTGAGCAAAATAAGTCAGGCAGAGAAGGACAGATACCATATATTTGCACGTATAGGTGGAACTTAACAGAGGACCATGGGGAGGAGAAGGGGGAAGATAGTGAGGGAGGGGGAGGGAGGCAAACCATGAGAGACTCTTGAATGCTGAGAACAAACTGAGGGCTGATGGAGGTGAGGGAGAGGGGAAGGAGGGTGATGGGCATGGGGGAGGGCACTTGTTGGGATGAGCACTGGGTGTTATACGGAAACCAACTTGACAATAAACTACTTAAGAAAAAAATAGTAAAAAACAAAACAAAACAAAACAAAACAAAACAAAACAAAACAGTGAACATGTAACTTCTATGGAACCCAACAATTACATTCCTGGGCCCTTACTCTAGACAAAGACTCTTTTCATACAAATACCTGTATACAAATGTTTATATCAGCTTCTTTTATAGTGGCCCCAAATTGGAAACAATGCAGATGTCCGTCAATGGTAAACAAACCTTGTTCTATCCATATATGGAATACTTGGAAGATGACAAAACCCAAACTGTTGATACACACAACGTGCTGAATAAATCTCCAGAGAATTATACCGAATTAAAAAAAAAAATTCTCCAAAAGATTGCATACTGCATGATTCCATTCACATAACATTCCTGAAATGACAGTTTAGAGAGATAGATCTACATTTGATTGGATTTGTATCAGAGTGCCCAGAACCTTAGCCTGAAAATGCGACCTGCGTTTAGTTGGATTCTGTCAGTAGTTCTGGGAATTAACATTGTAGGCTGATCCCAGGCTAAGTGATAAAAATAGACAAATTCTATGTTTGATGCCACCCCACCTTTCTTTTTCTGGACTTCTTGTTATTGTTATTCCCTTCCCCCTAGCCACCATCCTCGTGAGTTTTTGCTCTCAAATGGCTACCAACTCCGAGCCATATAGAAATGAGAGATAATGGCTTAAGGTGCTTTTTATTTTTCATTGGGTTCAAGTTTGAGAATTTCTCAAGACTGAAAAACTTTAAGGATTCTAATGGCAGCTAGTGAAGAGGGACATTTTATTTAGGAGGCCCCCACAGTGACTCACACATCATGTCATGTTCACAGCTGCCAGCTCTGGGGCATCCCAAGTTATTCCTGACGGTGCTTTCCACATATTGCTGCAGAGTTTCCTAAGTTAAATTTTTAAAAGTGATTGCTCTGCTTTCCCCGCCCCCCCCCCCATTGAACTGTAATATTCAGTAGTCATATTAAATTCAGGTGGGGAATAGGCACATTTGTAACAAACAAGTAATAAAAGAAATTTGGAAGTCACATTTCCACATTACTTGTTTTCAATTCAAGTGATAACTCCAGAGTGATTTTCGATTGCGGCATGTAGGAACTTCTGTCAGTGAAGTAGACACTTGAAAGTCGTGTCCTTCACTGAGCCAGAGGCATTCATTTCAATATGGCACGTGATTAGCATCTTCCTAGTAAAATGTTTTTAGAGGACTTGGTAATACAATTGAATGACTTGATTTCTTATATAATTGCAGCATACTTTTTTCTTTCAGGCTCTGGCCTTGTTTTTTTAAAATGCAAAATCAATTGAATATTTGTTACAAGCAAATCCAAATGTACAAAAATCTGTACCAGTAAGTGGGGGAAAAAATGAAGAAAGGAAATTTTGGAGCAATTTCTTCCCAAGACTGGCAAAACTCATCCACATTGGCAGCTGATTAGAGGTTTTAGCTCTTGCAATCACTTCAGCCCTCACTTGTGAGATTACACCATTCTTACTCAGTAATTCTCAAAATCAGAGTTTTATTCCTCCAAATCCCTCCTAAAAGTGGCAAAGTACTAGGGAAAAAGAGTCTATTTTCTTCAGTTGGCTAGAGAGGATATGATTCTATTTTCTCTAGCTATTTTTGTCTCATCTGTCCTTTGATATATTTCAAAATGAGTGTTGTTTTCCATTCTAATATTTGGTTGGCAAGTTATTTTGTAGCTTTCAGACATGGGTTGGCATTAAAGAGATACATCTTTTCTCTTTTGAAAGTCCCTTTATTCCAACAAACCATTATTTAGTAGTGAGGACTACATTTATATACATATATACTTGAATTCTTTTCAGCGAAGCAAGGTTCTATGTTTTAAAAAAAAAGGATAGTTATCATTTATTTTGTAAGAAACTAAAAATGGGTTGTTGGGAATCAGCATATTTCATTGCTCACCAAAACATTTATACAAGGGACTTACATTATATAGAGAGATTTATTTCTCTAATTGGTTCAAAAAAGTACTCTGTACAGAAGTTTATTTCTCAGCAACTAAAATCTAAGTGTCTGTGACTCCACCAGTACTGCTATGTGAGAGTGAAACCATGATAGGATGTAATATTTTGCATTTAGCATAGGGATATGATAACCAGTGTTTATCCCAAGATAATAATAAAATGAAATTTTGAATTTGAATTTTCATTTGAAAATAGAAATAACATGAAATAATGAAATTTCAGTGAAAGTATAAGTGTTCCAGGTCTAAATGTATCAGGAAATATGTTAACTTTAAAAATAAGTTTTAGGGGCACTTGGTTGGCTCAGTTAAGCATGTGACACTTTGATTTCATCTCTAGTCATGATCTCATAGTTGGTGAGTTCAAGCCACACGTAGGACACTGCTCTCACAGTGCGGAGCCTGTGTGGGATTCTCTCTCTCCCTGCTCCTCCCCAACTCATGCTGTCTCTCTCTCTCTCTCTCCTCCTCTGAAAAATAAATTAAAAAAATTAAATTTATTTCTCTAATTGGTTCAAAAATTACTCTGCACAGAAGTTTATTTCTCAGCAACTAAAATCTAAGTGTCTGTAACCTCACAAATCAATTTGTCGGTTCTCTTGATTCCTCTAGAAATGAGTGTCTTCCTTCTGTATTCATCACACGGCTTTGTGTGTTACTAAGTTATGAGACTTTAGATCTGGGGAAGCACCTTAATGAAAGGCAAGTTCGTTTAATACTGAGGAAGCTAAGACTCACCGAGTTTAGATGTCATGCCTATTTACACAGGTTATTCAGAAGTCCTGATTTGAAGCTGAGTCTATTTTGGATGAATGCAAAATGTTTATTGTTCGTTGAAAACTTTCTGGAATGCAGTCATGCTGGTAGCCTCCTAACTGATGAAATTAAATTTATGTTTTGAGAGGGGGACAAATAAATGTTACTTTTCATTTTCTTTTCTGCTTCCTGGAATTCTGGCTCTATCTATTTTAAAATCTTTGTGTTTTCAGCATATGTTAACCAGTTAGTGACACTACTTTGTACACAAATATCTATGGCTTTATGAGCAAAAGTTGTAATTATTGACTTGTCTTTACATTCTATATTAATTTGGGAAAGTTGGGTGCACCTTTTACGTGAACATGAACTACTGTATCTTCAGGAGAGGAAAGAATTACTAAATTTAGAGTTAAGTCTCCTTAGTCTTTAGGCTTGTCAAGCATAGGGCATGTGATTCAGAAGGCAAGGGGGATTTGAAGCAAGCCAGGGCAGATTCCTGACATGCTGTGGTACCGTGGTTCACCATGTTTTGCCTCACTGGCCTCAGGTTGTTAGCGCTGAGGCCTGTCCTGCCTGCCTTTCTACCCACTCCAGCTAGTGGTGATTGCACTGGGTTTTGGAGTGAACCATATCAAATCTTTCTTTCAAGTAAGTGGATAGATATGTTAGATACTGAATAGAAAGTTTGACAAATACTAGGTTAACAAAGATGGGCAGAAAATGAGCATGGAGCATTGTCTGTAGTATGTGTGGTTTGAAGCCTGAGCCAAGGGAACATTCTGGAGAGGTGACAGCCTAAATGGGTTTAGTGAATTAATAAAAGAAGAGGTCACTATTCTCTTAATAAAATGGGAGACCATTTTATTTCACTGAGGTGAAAAGAAGCACAAATCTATAGAGTCAGGAGAGAGCCCAATATGTTCTAGAATATGAAGTATTTTAGAAAGACTGGATAAGGGTTGCCAGGATGTGGAGGTGGAGAAATAAAGCTGGTGAGATAGAAAAAGTCACCTCAAAAATGGTAAAGTGGAATTCAGACCATTCAGAAAGCTTCAGCATTTTTAAATCTCTCTACCCTGAGTATGTGATGCAAAATAAAAATCATACTAGTCTTTAAGTAAAACATAAAAACTTACATATATACTGAAATAAGGTTCTTTACAGATTTGGGTTGTAGAATTTCCTACAAGTTACCCAGTTCTGAACTTGACTCTTTTCTCACACATCCTTGGTCTGCTGGTGTGTAATACAATTCTCCTGAAGGAGCTTAAAAATCATAATAAGATTTGGATATTATCCTGAAGAAACTGGAGTGATAGAGAAGGAATTTCACCAGGGATATTTATAATCACTTTTGATTTTTCAAAAGATTATTTTTTCATCATTGTGGACAGTAGCCAAGAAGAAATTGAGATAAGGTAGGAAGAGACCTTTGGAGGAAGGCAACATATTTTTCCTGTGGTAAGTAAGGACACCTCCATCCTGACCCTGTCAGTGGTGATGGAAATGAGGAAAAGGACCTGAGAGGTGTTCTTGAGGCAGGAGCCACAGGATGTGCTGACCAATGAAAGCTGAGCATAAAAAAGAGGGAGGAGCCACAGTGGTTACATACTCAGGATGGGAGAAAAACAGTGAATCAGTGAGGGGCATGTAGCATGGGTGCTTATGGGATGTACTGGTGGACTTAACCCAACGGCCCTTCATTGTATTCCTCTCCTGACAGAGATCTGGAAACATTAACAATTGAAACAATGGAGTGGACAGGGAGTGGGTTAAAGAGGGAACAGGATCATTTCTCCCAATGTTTTATCCGGGCTTCAGGGTCCTTAAGAGGAACTTGTTTGTGCGGTTTTCTTTCTTTGCATGTCCAGTGTTCCTGATCCAGATGTTACCTCTTCTTGGCTGTGAAGCCTCCATGTTTTCATGTCTGATGTTGAAAAAGCCTTTCTTTCTTTACTCTCCTGTAAATGTTATCTCCTGAACGCCTCAAGTTCTGAGGATGTACCTAGAAAGAGCCAGACATAGTCTGTGGTTCCTGAAGCAGTACAGATTGTCATTTTACCACTACAATTTTTCAAACCCCAAATTGGTGAATGAGGGAGGTGATTCCTTGGGGAACAGTCAGTCTGTGATAGAAAAAATTTAGAGGTTGTTCATTATGCACATTTGAAAGGAACTATTTAATGGAATTACATTTTATTTGATGTAAACTGATTCCCTAACATTTTATGAATATTTTGGTATGATATTTAGAGTAGGCATTTGGAATAAAATGTTGAATCAATTCATCCATTTATAAGGGAATTAAAATAAAATATCCTAGAACTTATGGAGATCTCTTTATGAAGTTGTGCTGACCTTAGATTTTTTTTTTTAATTCTACATAGCCATGAATTACCTTACATTTATATTAATCATAAATATTCAGGAGTAATATATAGTTTGTTAGATATCAGTCTTTGATGTATCTCATTGTATTTTCATGTTTATTGGAGCTCATATTTAAAAATTTAATAACATATAATTTTTCTCATAATAGAAGTACTTGGTAAAAGTAGACTATGTGAAAAAATCTAAGGGTTATTAAGAATTCTAATTAAAACCTATAAATTATTTTTATATGTAAATTATATATATGCAATTTTCCTAGTCTATTGAATATTTGTTAGAAATATAATACTATTATTTCATATTTTATTTTCTGGGTGCACATACTTTACTTAAACCTCTTCTGTATATGTGAGTATATATGTGGTAGGCATTTCTATCTTTGACAAATTATTACTATTATGAATAAGATTTTGGTGAGTATCCTTGAACATGCAGTTGTAAATATCTTTATTAACATCCTAAAGATAGCTTTCTACAAGAAAATGATTGAATCAGAATATTCGAAAATCTATTGATGAATATTGTTATATTTCCTTTTGACCAAGTTGTTCCAGGATCAAAAACTATTCTGGAAAAAAAAAACTATTCTGAAATATGTTTTCTAGACCAGATTAATGCTGTATTAATGATCATTGTTCTCTTGAATAATCTTAAGAAAATTAATTCTTTACTATTTAAAAGAAAAACCTTCAGGTACTAATGTAGGTTTCTATTTTGGGATATGGCATCCCCGCCCCCACCCCCCCCCCCGCCAAAAGTCACTTCACACTCTTGAACTTGCCATTGTCAATAAGAATTTTCCCCATGTTTAATATGTAGAGAAATTCTAAGTGTCCAGGTAGGAACTGTCATCTTATTAAATATAAATGATTATGCCATTACTTTTGAGGTCATATTGGTTTACCATATAAATGAGTTGTCCATTGAGTCACATTTAACAATTATATTGATGTCAAAATTCATTATACTATTAATGCCATTTGAGTAAAATTTTGTCTGAGCCATAGTGCTACAAAAGCCAAAATCCACAGAACTGTCCATTTATTTATTATTTCCATATCATATGATGGAAAAGAAACTTGTATTAAGCATTTTATAAGAAGTTCTCCATTTGTGAAGACAGGCTCTTTTTTAGTCTTTTGTTTTGAAGTTTATTTATTTATTTTGAGAGAGAGAGAGCACAAATAGGAGAGGGGAAGAAAGAGAGAGAAGGAAAGAGAGAGAATTCCAAGCAGGCTCTACTACACTGTCAGCACGGAGCCCATGGCAGGGCTCGAGCTTATGAACTATGAGATCATGACTTGAGATGAAGTAAGATGCTGAGCCATCCAGAGCCCCCTTTAATCTTTTTTTAAAAACTGAATTCATTAAATATTAGAATATGAAAAAGAGTGGGGCGCCTGGGTGGCTCAGTCCAATTTCGGCTCAGGTCATGATCTCACAGTCCGTGGGTTCGAGCCCCGCATCAAGCTCTGTGTTGACACCTCAGAGCCTGGAGCCTGCTTCA
This sequence comes from Hyaena hyaena, assembly GCF_003009895.1. Classification (NCBI taxonomy): domain Eukaryota; kingdom Metazoa; phylum Chordata; class Mammalia; order Carnivora; family Hyaenidae; genus Hyaena; species Hyaena hyaena. Next base: position 686,530 of record NW_024081538.1, read on the forward strand.
GATTCTTTGTCTCCCTCTCTCTCTGCCCCTCCCCCACTCGCGCTCTCTCTCAAAATAATAAAGACATAAAAAATTTTAACAAAGAATATGAAAAATAGTAATGCAGTGATTAGTAGGAATTCACCCAACAAATATTTGTGAAGTATTAGTGCTCTTGGCACTATGAAATCTGAGCACAGAATTATAGAAATAAAGGAGATTGAGCACTCATGGCATTTAGTTCAGTTTGGGGCATGTTGTAAGGATCTAGGCAGTAGTGGCAGACTTGGTGGTTTTGAGACCTGATCAATTTTTACTTAGGTATGTGATCTTGGACCACATACTTAAACTCCAAGTGCCTCAGTAGCCTCACCTATAAAATTAACTTGACAATAGTTACTAAACAGGGTAAGAACAGCAATAAATGATCTCAGCGCAATGTTTGGCACAAAATAAGCCTTAGATGAATGTTACCTACCACTTAGACCAGAAATAAACTAAAATTACAAAGCATAGGTTTCCTTCTACATGTCACTTTTCTCCTAAAATGGGACATATCTCATGACCTGTTGTAGGACAATAGGGAAATAGCATAGCAACTTGGCTCATGTAAAGTTGAGCGGGGATATGTGTGAACTGTATATCATTCTTAGTGTATGTTTTTATGATCTTTGAACCAAGTATATTAAACATGCAAGAATTTCTTTCCTCTCTTGAGCCAAATTGTTTTAGATACAATTTTGTTTTGCAAGTATATTATAAAGAAATTATAATGAGTCACACTCAAAGAGGAATGTCTGCTTTGGTCTCTCAAATCTCATTTTAGTGTGCTTTGCAATTGTAAGTGTGGTTTTGATAGATGAATAGAAAATTTCTGCATGCTATCAACCCAAGTGGAATTATAATTGAGGTTTTAAACTAGGCAAAACTTTCTTCCTTGTGCTGAATGGAAATGGACTAGTATGTGCAAAATTGGTCAAGAGGAAGATGTTTGTAAATATTTTAAAATCTCAGTTGTTTTTAAAGTGTGTGTGAATGATATTCTTAGTAGGGTGGTCTTTAACCTCCATGTTTTTGGGGGTTTTCTAGGCTTCTTCCTGTGATTGATTTGAAGTTTCAAAGCATTATGATCTGAGAGTGTGCATGGTATGATCTCATTTGTTTTATATTTATTGA